>NW_016107379.1:2653600-2679967 GCF_001604975.1 Cebus imitator | reverse complement strand
AAAAGAAAACTCCATTTAGTGTTCCTGTGTCTCATCTTCTGTTTGCCCCATTAAATATGAAACCGCAGCCAGGCAGGGCCCACACTGTCCTGTGCACAGTTGTATCCTAAGCTCCCAGCAGCAAGAGCTTACCATATAGCAAGACCTCAACAATTTTTGTTGAGCTGTTGGTATTTATGAATATGGACAGGCCCTTCTCTGAGAAAATTGTTGACCCAGAAATCTGAACTTGCAAAAGTAAATAAATTAGAAGGATAGTTCTGAATTTTACAAAAGTACGTATTTCAGGGTTCCTTTCATAAGCAGGCCTTGAAAACGTGCCTTAACTTTAAAGTCTTCCTGGAACTTTTAAGAAGCACACGTGTTGTAGAATGCAAGATACAGCTAACTCTGCCAGGACTGTGCGATCACAGAGCCACTTTCAGGCAGTCAGGGTTGGAAGGCTGCGCCTCCCTGCCAATAGGGCAACCACTAAGCCACAAACACAAGACTGTGCTAAGAGGTGAAACGGGCAATGGCGGTGTTATGGGCTGGATTTCGTCCCCTAAAATTCTTATGCTGAAGCCCTAACCCCCTAGCACCTCAGAATGTGACTCAGATGAGGTCTTTAAAGAGGTAATTAAGTTAAAAAGAGTTCATTGGGAAGGACGCTAATCCAATCTGACAGGTAACCTCACAAGAAAAGGAGATTAGGGCACAGATGCACACACAGGGAAGAACGTGGGAGACGGCAGCCATTTACAAACCAAGGGAAAGGCCTGGGAAGACACCAATCCTGCTGACCCGTAGTCCTCAGAACTGGGAGGAAATACACATGTGTTGTTTCAGCTGCTCATTTGGTGATCTCCGTTACAGCAGTCCTTAGCAAACTGATGTAGACAAATAAATGGAAATGTCATCTTTTAGACTCCGTTCTACTGATATATAGACTAGAAGTATAATGTAGAAGTGTCCAAGTCCCAGATGAGACTATCAGAAGGCTAAAGCAAACGCAGCCTCCTGTTCTCTCCCCTCCACCCCGCCCATGCCCTTGCCCTGTAGCTGTCGTCTCTACCAGGTCTCGTCTCCACTGTGCACTGTAGTAATTCTCCCTGGATGTGAGGTGGTGATTCCACAGAGAGAGCTGCCTTCAGATCAGCATCATGTCAGTGTCCCAGCAGAAAGCAACACTGGAAAACGTTTTGCCTTTCTTTTTAACAATCAACAGGAATTCACTTAGCTCCCACTATGGCGAAGGCGGAGGACTAAACCTCTCAGGGGGATGGGATTGTTTCTGACCCTTAAGAAGGAAACCCATCTCCCATCTCATTGTCCGAATACACTCATGTCATTTGGACATTTTTCACCAATTACTTTTGCAAACATTGTAGAAAAATAAGTGACTTAATAAGTCCTGAGCCTTCACTTAAGAGATTGGCCTGGGCCTTATTGAATAGGGGGTAGAAGAGGGAAATGGTCCATGTATACTCTTATAGACAAAAAGAATTACATTCTTTCACTGAAAAATAGGCCAACCATCATCAAAACAATTTAATACATCCTTCCTCTTTAATAGAAGCTCAAATCAAATGTCTCACTCAGTCAAACTGAGTTAGGAGAGAAGCCATCTGCTGGCTCCCAGTGCAGCTCCAGCAGGCCTGTTTTGAACACCATTGGCTGAGTCCTGCTTGTATCATTAAAAAATTATCTTAACTGCTCGCTGCCAGAAGTAATTTGCCCAGCATTGTCCATTCATCGGAAGCAGAACTAATGTTTCCTGTGGCTGTGAATGTCTGTGAAACAGCATCACAAGATGAATGCCTACAGGCAACTGGAGAAAGTGGGCTGCCATCAGAGAGGAGTCCTCTGTCAGAAGTGGTGAGACCTAAGGGTCGGGTGCCCGGATGGCCACAGGCCACTCTGCTTAGCATCAAGATCCTGAAAAGTGGGCACGTCTGGGAAGTTTGGACTGCATAGACAGGTGCATAAGAGTCTCACAAATGCCACTGGCTTCAGATTCTGGTCCCTGTGTCACCTCTCACCCTCGTGTATAAGACCTAGGAAAGTAGAATGTGGTGTGTGTGCATGTGTGTGGTGTGTGTGAGTGGGCACTCCACTTCTGAGGTGTCTCCTGCCCCTTCCCCCTTCCCTCCTCTCCCCTCCATTCTCTCTCTCTGTCTCTGCACTCATTCCTAAGGCCCCTGATTTGGCAGTGAAGCTACTGAGGGGTGGACTGTGATCCTTGGTTAGCTGGACAGTAACTCTGGGGTGCAGACAGCTGGGGAGAAGCTTGGCAAGAAAAAGAAACATCTCTGCTATCCTCAGGCCTTCTCTACCGCTAGATTCTCTCTCCCTGGGAGACTTTGCTCCTCTTCCAAGAGTGCCCTGGTATTGCCACCTGTGTTAGCTGAGCCCCTCCACCCTGCTGTACACCCTGGGAGGCTGATGGGCATGTATTACACCAACAAGCTTGTCGGGATGAAGAATGGGGAGCACCAGCAGGACAGAGGGAGGAGGGTGAGGCACAGGTGCTTACTCCCTGACTCCCTCCCTCCCATCCCCACCTGACAGTAGCTCTACCCACTACCCGTGCATTCAGGAGTAGCCACATGGCAGCCATGGAGTGCACCTCTCAGATCTTCTTGCATGAAAGAACTTGCCATTCAGCTGCAAGGCTGCAGTGAATTGACAGCCTCAACCTTCAAGATCGATTTTATGGTTGTTCTTGCTGCTGCTGCTGCTGTTTGCTACGCTCTTTCCGAACGGCCCCAGCTAATGACTGAACATGATGGGGATACCGGGGCCTGGGGACCTGACCATTTCTGTGCGACAACAGAGACTCCTCTAACTGGCTGTCCTTGCTCCTGCTCCACTGGGTTGGCTAAGACTCAATCAGATCAGACTCACCTCTGAGCTTCCCCAGCCCAGTCCTGCTTTGTCCCTTCTTTTTTATTCCAGGTGATTTGCATCGAGATTGTAGGCTTTCTCTGTTCATTCCTGCTTCCTGCTCCTTTTGTCTTCCATAGACATAACCCCTAATAAATCCTAACTTCTAACTCACTCCACACTCCTAACTCCACCCCAGCATCTGCTTCCCAGAGAACCCAACTAGCACATGGTTTGATTAAACTCTACTTAAATCACCCAATTTAATGGTACCATCTTTCACATCAGGCCCCTGACTGATGTACCTTGACATTCATTCAACATGGTTTAACATATTGACTCGGGGAGAAGACTCTCCTGAACCCTCCCAGGCTGCCCTGTCCATGTTTATAGACAAAGAGAAATGGAACTACTGGACCACAGTTCCTGCAGCTTCCTGGCTTCCCTACCAGCCTTCCTCATCACCCACATCCATACTCCCAGCCGGTTCCTCCAGGCCTGTGATGGGATCCTAAGACAACAGGCAATGCTGGAGAAAGGAGGGGAGGCTGCTGGGCTGTGGAGAACGAGCAGGGACAGTAACGAGAGGCACAGGCCTCCAGCTCTTCTCAACAGGAGCTTAGAAAAGCACATTTAATCCTAACCAGTCGGAAGAAAGTCTCCAAAGTCACTGAAGCAGTGAGGCAAAAATCGTATTGGGAAGGTTCAAAGTCTACTCAGAACCCCTGGGATCCAAACTTGTCACTCCCTGGGAACTGGGCTTGCTGGCCTCCCCAGGCCCGATGTGTGCTCTGAAGAGGAAAGATTAAGAAGTGTGCTCGGCCAGGCACGGTGGCTCACGCCTGTAATCCCAGCACTTTGGGAGGCCGAGGGGGGTGGATCACGAGGTCAAGAGATCAAGACCATCCTGGTCAACATGGTGAAACCCCGTCTCTACTAAAAATACAAAAAATTAGCTGGGCATGGTGGTGCGTGCCTGTAATCCCAGCTACTCAGGAGGCTGAGGTAGGAGAATTGCCTGAACCCAGGAGGCGGAGGTTGCGGTGAGCCGAGATCGCGCCATTGCACTCCAGCCTGGGTAACAAGAGGGAAACTCTGTCCCCCCCCCAAAAAAAGAAGTGGGCTCTCTGCAGGCAGGATGGATGGAACTGCTTGGTTTAGGACACGGGATGTCTAACACATTTGGGAAATAGCTTAGTAATTCCTAAACCTATTTTTGCAACACCCCGAGAATTTTCTAATTCTCACAAGATAAGATGGGTGCCACAAAATCCTAAAATGAAAATTGACTTAGTTATAAAAAGTGAGTATGTCACAGAGAGTAGGAAGACAATGCTGGCCTGTCAACAAAAATAGACATTATCAAACAGGATGTCTTCTTTGGGGTTCAGAAAACTGTGTCCCATTGTCCATGTGGCATTTTTAGGAGCGGTAAAGAGATTGGGGAGGGGAAGTAAGACTGAACTTGAAGTTCTCAAATTTCAACAATGCTAACTTTCATTCAATTCATATCGGCTCTTGGTTCTTTCATGTAACACATGAAACCCAATGATCTTCACTTAATGTCCCTCCCCCAAATCCTTACATTTATCATGATTTGTTGATTTGAGGGGGGAACATAGGGAAATGCCAAGTGGGGCACAAACAGCTCCAGTCCTCAGACAGCAAGGCGAACCCTAATTATCAGGCAGTTTGGCCCAGGCAGCTTGGCCCAGGCAGCTTTGGGACTCCGAGCTCCTTCACCTGGGAGGTTGTTTCTCACCTTCAGCTGGAGTTGAACGGGAACTGGAGCTGTATTTGAGTCAGGATCCTCGTTCGTGATGAGGACTCATTCCTACCTTACGCAAATGTGTCCCTGAACAGCAGCAAAAACTGAGGAAACTCGCAGGCTCCAGAAGTGTCGAGCAAGCCTTTCCCTCCAGCCTTCTACTCTCTGCAGTCTTTGACCCCTCCCCAAAGCCTCGCTCCCACTCCTCACGGTGCCCTCACCTCTCTGCTCACCTCTGTGTTCTCTGTGATTTATTTCCTCTGACTCTTCCCTTCACTGAATGGAGCTCCCCTGTCCATTTTGGTTGTTTTCTAAAACTCCCATTGGAAGCAAACGCTTTATTTCAACCTTCCAGGGTAGACGCTGCTCCACTCCATCACCCCACAATCATTAGGGCCAGGGAGGGGACAGAAATATTCTCCTGCTGGCCACTTCTCATCGATATTTCCAGTCCAGCACTTCTCCACTCTCAGGCGAGAACCTCTGCCCTTTGGCCCTCCTCCCTGACATGTACACATTCACACACATGCCATTTTCTTCTTGTTCCTCACCCTTAGCCTCCAAAACATTCCCCCTTAGAAACTATGCGTCTTTCCATCTGACTTACATACATTCTCTCTACATCGACCTCCAAGGGTTAGTTACGTCTTTGTGAACAATTTATCTCTATCAGTTAGAATTGGTTTGACTGTACGTGAAATATCCAGCAAAGTGGCTTAAATCATACAAACCCTCTCATATAGTCGGGTCAGGGCTAGACTGGTGACTCCATGTTGTTTAGGGACCCCTGTCTTTCTGCTCCACCATCCTAGCCTGGGTTTCCATCCTTCAAGTGGTTCATGGTCCAAACTGGCTGAAAGGCTGGAAGAAGAAGAAAGAAGAAATGGCAAATGGGCACACCTTCCAGGTGATTGCTCACTTAAATTTTTTTTCTTGGGCCCCCCTTTCCTAGCCAGTGATTTTTACCTACGTATTTTTGGCCACCCTTAACTACAAAGAAAGCTGAGACTTGTTAGCTGGGTCCACAGCTGTTCTGAATAAAATCAGGGTTCTATTAGTAATGAATAGGTGACTAACATTCTTGCCTTGTAGTTCCACACCAGAATTGCTGACCCTCATCTCTCCTCCAGCAACCTATTCCTACAGCCATTCTCTGAACTCTGCTCCCCCGAACTCCTTCACATCCTGATGTAGCTGATCTGCTCTCCAGCCCTCACCACCGACCCCTGCAATTCCCGTGCTCGCATTCCCTCTACATCTATTCTCCCATCACATGGAGACACCACACTGAGTCCCTTCAGCCTTCCATTTACCCCCACTTGTAAGATGCGGTATCAGTTTGGGTCCTCTGAGAGGCAGACACCAAGCTGGAATTCAGTGTTCAAGCGGTCTGTTGAGGGAAATGCCTGTGAGGACAAAGGGCAAGAGAGCAGGGGTAATTAGGAAAAGCCTTCTAACCATGGTGCAGGTCTACACCTGCAGAAGGAGAGTGGGAGGGGAAGGAGGGATTGAGTGGGAAGAGACTCAAACCTCAGCAGAAGTTCAAGAAAATCTCAGGTCTCTGGAGAGTCCTTGAGCCAAAATTTCCCGTTAGAGGAATGCTGTGTTGGGCAGAACTGGCCCAGATCTGATGCTCTCTCTGTGTTCCACATCGAAGCCTTTCTACCACCACTGTGTTTACCTACAACCCTGAGTATCCGCACACCTCTCCTGCCGTTTCAGCTGGGGCTCTCTTGCCTTCCTGCCGGTGTCCTTGATTGCCAGCTTCCTATTTGCTCCAGGTCCTTGCTTCATTAATTAGTCCATTTGCTCCTACTTCTTTCACTCTCTCAGGAAGGGGTAACAGCAGGTGGATGCAACAGTGCAATGGGGTCAGGGAACGACAAGGGCTTTGATAACGGCTGGAACAAAATGTGGGAGGTACGTAATAAACGCTCAATAAATACTTATCAAATGAATAAATACATATTTTGTCTCTTCCAGTAGACCTCAAGCTTTTTGAGTATGTCACATTCATCTCTGTATTCTACCTAATAACTCACAGGTATTAATACAAAGTTGTCAAGTTAGGAAAGTCGATCTACGAATTTCTTACTGTATTAGAAACAAACTTATTTTTCGAAATTCCTCATTTCATTGACTGCCTGGTGTAGAACCTGTCAGACAATAGGTGCTTAATGAATAAATGTTTGTGTAATTAAGCTGAATGGGAAATAAACCTTGCACTCCCCTTCTTCACTCTGGGTATCACGTGCATATTAATGGCACTGGACAAAGGGAAATGAACAGGGGGAAGCCGTGATTTATCCTCCTCAACCTCTTCTCTACCTCTGGTATAGCCACGTTTCAATACTTTATGATCTTGAACTGATCTTATCTAAATACGTTATGTCAGAACTAACTATAACCAACAGGATATTACAGAATGGCATGTGGTCAGATCGCAGTGTTTCTCTCTTTGGATGATGATTTTCAGGGATTTGGATGCCAACCAGAAGAAGCTGAAGGAACTGGCACAGATCCAGAGCATGGACAAAGACTTACACTTCTGCTGAAGGCAAAGGAGAAAGAACATTATCTAAAAAGCAACCAAGACTTCCGGGGTGAGCAGTAAATGGGGCCAGAGTCAGGGACCCCTCTCCCTCAAACATGGAATAAGGAATAGTTTAAAGAATTAAGCTATAGAAATGCATCCTGCAAGGGCAGAACCAAAGATTTTTTCAATCAAATATCAGGAAATAGTCTTGGGTGAAATCAGGCCGGATTTGTGTGTAAAGTTGCTGTAGACACTCTACAAGATATTAGTGTATCTGGCTGAGCACGGTGGCTCACACCTATAATCCCAGCACTTTAGGAGGCCAAGACAGGTGGATCACTTGAGGTCAGGAGTTCGAGACCAACTTTGCCAACATGGTGAGATGCTGTCTGTACTAAAAATGCAAAAATTATCTAGGCATGGTGGGATAAGCCTATATATCCGCTACTCAGGAGGTTAAGGCACAAGAATCGCTTGAACCCGGGAGGTGGAGGTTGCAGTGAGCTGATATTGTATCACTGTACTCCAGTTCGGATGACAGAGCAATACTCTATCTCAAAAAAAAAAAAAGATATTAGTGTATCTAAAGAGAGAAAGACGAAAGGAGATTCATCAGAGGGCAGGCAGACAACATAACCTACGGGGTCTGCTGTGTGGATCTCGTACGGTCTGTGCAGAGTGCATGTACACAGACTGCTTCCCTGTGCAGTCCCGGGGGCCATACCTCTGTCCTAGACGTCCATGATCAGACTCTCAGAACCTAACCCCAGTGGATACGTGGACTGTCATCCCTTGCTCTGATTCATGCTCAGCATGCACTCTTCTCATTATAATTTGATTTCTCCTGTAGGATGAGAACCCACTAAGTATTACGATCCACATGTCAGTCGCATTTCTTATCCCGATTAACACCCCAGCCATTTGATTTGCTCTTCAGTGTCTTGTGAGCAATGCTACTGTGAATCTTTCCTTAAGGAGTACTGATGGAGTCACATTTCTGAGCCTACAGAGGTGAGGGCAAGACCTGAGAATGGTGATGTCGAAATGACAACCAGTGAGAGAGCGCTTTCGGTGGGCAGGTATTCAGCCAGCCTCTTCTTGTGCTGTTCCACAGACTTGATTGAGGCCTTTTTAAGATGTCACCTTGAGATGAGCTGTGTGAATATCCATTTAAAAAGGTGCAGGAGGAAACTCTGTGTGTGTGTATGTGTGTGCATGCATGCATACTTATGTGTATGCATGCATGCATGTCCAGAGAATTGTAGCTTCTTAACATTAGGAAGCTCAAATAGAATAGTGATAGTTAATATGAGGTTTCAACTTGATTGGATAGAGGGATGCCCACATGGCTGGTAAAGGATGGTTTCTGGGTGTCCGTGAGGGTGTTGCCAGAGGAGATTGACGAATGGGTCTGTGGACTGGGAAAGGAAGACCCACCCTCAATGTGGGTGAGCACCGTCCAGTTGGCTGCCAGCGTGGCTAGAACAAGGCAGGTGGAAGTAGGTGGGATCGGTTTGCTTGCTGGGTCTCACGGCTCTTTCTTCTTCCCATGCCAGGTGCTTGCTTTTGCTCCTCCTGTGTTTGGACATCAGACTCCAGGTTTTTCAGCCTTTGGACCCTGAGACTTGCACCAGTGGCTTCCCTGGGGCTCTCAGGCCTTAAGCCACAGACCAAAAGCTGCACTGTCAGCTTCCCTGGTTTTGAGGCTTTTGGACTTGGACTGAGCCACTGCTGGCTTCTTTCTTTCCCAGCTTGCAGACAGTCTATCATGGGGCTTTGCCTTGTAATTGTGTGAGCCAATTCTTCCTAATAAACACCCTTTTCTATATACATATATCTTCTTGGTTCTGTCCCTCTGGAGAACGCTGACTAATTCAGTAATCAGCTCAACCTGATCTATCACATGGTCTTTCATTAACGCTACACCTTTTATTGCTATAGGCTTCCTCAAAGTAAATGTTGGGTGACTGAGAGGGATGGATGGAGAATAGAGTACAGATGGATGGAACTAAAACAAAGCTATTTAGTTTTGACTTTGAATTTCATAGTTCACAGGTATTAGTTCAAGTTGCTGAGCTAGGAAAGATAATCTACTAATATCTTACTGTATTGGAAACAAAATTATTTTTCCAAGTGCCTCATTTCATTTAAACGGTGACTTTAGAGAATAGAGCCAAATAATAGACTATCACGGATTTTCCCCAAACAAAACAAATGAGAAATTATCTGTTTAAAACACTAGAAGACAGTGGCTTAGTAAAGGAAAATCCGAAAGCTGTGCTGAAGCATTGAAAGATTCAAATGGAGAGGGTGAGGATTCTCATAATCCGTGAGTCTTATGTTGATATCTGTAGGGAAATGGAGGCTATGGGTAATATTTAGACCTCAGTTTACATCTTCACAGAATTGGAAGTCTAGGCAGTATTTATGACTCACATTTTTAGTAGGACATTATTTTAAATGCACATATGAAAGTATCTGGGGGTGGTAAATTGTACTCAATATTAGTGAATTTTCTTAGGAGGCACATCAATTAAAACCCAGTTGGAGAACAAAATGACAGCCATACTTTTTCAATTCTTCATCACAAGCTATAAAAAATTTCTCCAAGTCACCAAGTGACTGAGGATTATTCATATTAATCAGGATAAAACTATAATAAGCTACAGAAAAGCCCACCACACACCCATGCTGCAGAGTCGGGGACCCGCCAAACGAACTGGCAGAAGAGCCACACTGTACAGGTTTCCTTGACAACCGTTCCCATAGAGCCAGTGTTCAAAGGGAGGTTCGAGCAAAGCAACCAGGAAGACTAACTGCTGATCATGCTCCAATATCTAAAGTGGCATTGAGATTTGATGATACTGTGTGAGCTACTTCTAAATTTTGATGAGAGTGTTTCCTCCTTTTTCCTTTCACTGTTACTTTTAGTGACATTTCCATTTCATTTGTTTCATTCCAAAATAAGAAACCGCTTTTATAAAAGGATAACAACCACAGTTAAGTTGCTAGCTTGGAAAATATAACTTATAAAATAATTTTGTTTCATTGAAAACAAATTTTTTCTGAGACAGGGTCTCACTCTGTCATGCAAGCTGGATGGAGTGTAGTGGCATGATCATAGCTCACTGCAGCTTCGGGCTCCTTGGCTCAAGTGACCCTCCCTCTGCAGCCTTCTGAGCAGCTGAGACTACAGGTACACACCCCCATGCCTAAAAAAATAGCACCATGCTAATTTTTTCATTTTCGTAGAGACAGGGACTCATTATGTTGTCCATGCTGGCCTTGAACTCCTGGCCTAAAGAGATCCTCCCACCTTGGCCTCACAAAGCACTGGGATTACAGGCTTGAGCCATTGCACCTGGCCCCTTTCTCGTATGATCCAACAATCCCACTAAAGGGGCAGCATCTGAGCCACACAAAGATAAATGTAGATGGGAGTAGTTCTTAGAGATTTAATCATAGCTTTTAGAAAGTGTCCTTGTGGATGTAGGTCTGAGGCACCTCAGCAGTCCTGGTGTGCTGCCAAACACCATGATGTTAATTCATAACCCAAACTGTCATGAAAATGCAAGGGCACTCGGAGAAAGAGAAGACACAATTTCACTGTGTCAGCCTCTTTCCCTTTTGCTGGCAGAAGAGAGGCATCTCAGCAAGAAATTCTGGTGGGAAAGGAAACCTGTGTGCAAACACTGAAATATCTGAAAAGGGCTGGGGACGGAGGAGGGAGCACAACAATGGGATAAACAAACCAAAAAACCCCACCTCATTACGATGGAATAAAAGAAACCTGCGAAGTGTTCAAACAGCATTACTAAGCCAATTCTGGTCACCCAAATACGAGAAATCAGAAATGCAATTACTCCAACCCTGAAGAGTAAACACATAAAATAAAAAGCCAAAGCCAAAGCAATCAGAATAAGGACTGACATTCATCAAAGCACCTTAAGAAAAATTGCCTTTTCTTTTCTTGTTTTCTTGGTGATATTTTAGATGCCTTTTCCCAAATGTGCAATTATATTTGTAAAAACTGAAATTGCAGTGTACAGATACTAGAGTGGATGAAGGCAAATGCACAGACTGAGGCCTGTCAGCAGTGGCTGGACATGAACTTGGGCAGCCACCTGTGAGGCCTCCAGTGCAGAAAATCCCGCAAGCCCCTGAGATGCTGAGCCTAGGAAAGGCACTTATGAATTATTTCATCTTAAGTAAAACAAACAACTGGGCTGGGTTCGGTGGCTCACACCTGTAATCTCAGCACTTTGGGAGGCCGAGGCAGGTGATCATTTGGGCTCAGGAGTTTGAGATCAGCCTGGCCAACATGGTGAAACCCTGTGTCTACTGAAAATACAAAAATTAACCAGGCATGGTGGTGCATGCCTGTAATCCCAGCTACTGGGGAGGCTGAGGCAGGAGAATCGCTTGAACCCTGGAGACAGAGGCTGCAGTGAGCCAAAATTGCACTACTGAACTCCAACCTGGGTGACAGAGTGAAACTCTGTCTCAAAAAACAAAAACAAACAACTTCTCCCCAATTTCAACAACAAAACAACAGCAAGTTGTTATACTCCTCTCATTGTAGGAAGAAGTGGAAAGGCCAGAGTGGTGAGCGCTCCCACGTTGTGATTTGACCCTGTCACTTAGCTAACGTGGTTTGGTATGACGACCGGACGTGTCTTCATATGAGGTCAGCCTGGCTGCTCAGCTGTCACGTTGTCCCAGCTCAGCCAGAGGCACTTTCTCCTGGTCTGAATAGATGGATTTGTATACAGAAACTGATTCCAGCTCATCACCCCTTCCCTCTACGAGAGGGATTCTCAGCTCCAAGACATGTCTTGTGTCAGTCACTACAGGAAATTACTTATTTCCTCAAAGAGAAATAATTAGAATTAACTTTTGTTTTTAACAAAGCAACAAAGTAGTACAGCTTTAGCCACAACGTTGACACCACTCTGCTAATTTTAAAGTACTGTGATTTATGTATTCTTATTTATCGCTTTCATTAATTGTAAACTTTTTTTTTTCAAGATAGAGTCTCACTCTGTTGCCCAGGCTGGAGTGCAGTGGTGTGATCTTGGCTCACTGCAGCCTCCACCTTTTGGGTTCAAGTGATTCTCCTGCCTCAGCCTCCAGAGCAGCTGGGACTCCAGGCACCTACCACCACGCTCTGCTAATTTTTGTATTTTTTGGTGGAAATGGGGTTTCACCATTTGCCCAGGCTGGTCTCAAACTCCTGACCTCAAGTGATACACCAGCCTCGGCCTCCCAGAGTGCCGGGATTACAGGCGTGAGCCACCGCTCCCAGCTGACTGTAAACTTCTTAAGCCCAACATGTATATGCGTTGGGGAGGGAGGTGAATCTTCTATTTCCCTCAGTCTGTCCGGCAGTCAGGAATTTAGTCAACAAATATTTCCAGGTGACTGCCTGTGCACTGGACGCCCATTCAACACAGTGGAGAAGATGGACTTCACACCAGCGTGGGGAGCGTTAGGAAGGAGGAGCAGACAGGGCCCTGGGCTTGTGGAACTGAGGGACTAACCTCTCAGAGGTCCCGTGGACTGGCAAGGGTCAAGAAACACCTTGCCAAGGACCTGTGATTTCACTCTGAGTTTTCTTGGCAAAGGCAACGGGGAAGGGCAGACCCCTCAGGCAGAGAGAACAGCACACACAGGAAAGGCGGCAAAGTAGCAGAAAGGATGAAATGTTCCAGAAGCGGAACATTTAAGACCTGAGAGGTGGGCACGCTCTTGGAGTCCCTGTGAGGACAGTTAGGCTTGGTCCTCAGGGCAAATGAAGGCAATGAAGGGTTTTAAGTCAGGCATCAGTTTGATCTGTGTACTGTGGTCCGTCGCTGCAGCCTTTTGATTTTCAGACCATGTTGGAAATGCTCGTTTGTGGATTATAAAATAGATTTTAAATAACAACTGAAGAGTAATTAGGAAAAAAATTCTATTTCACTTGTAGTATTTATACTCTTCCATATTCTCCCACCAGACACAAAGGTGAGGCAGTATGGTGTAGCATGTTAAACAGCGTGGACTCTGGAGCCTGGGTTCAAATCCTGGCTCTGGTACATACTGCTTGATGTGAACTTGGGAAGATTACATATTTCTCTGTTCCTTGGTTTCCTCATTTGTAAAATGGGAGTTAACAGTAGGACCTCAATAGGCAGAATGATGACTCCATTTATCATCCAAAGTGGACATTTTGGAGCTAGAAGGGGGTTCTAGCATAGGTCAATGTGTAGAACGTGCTTCGAATAGTGCCTGGCACATGGTAAAGGCTGCTCGTTGTCATTATTGGGAAGCTGTTATTTACTGCATGCAAGATAAGAACCACCACCAAGTTTTAAACATCAATGTGGGCCAGGCGTAGTGGCTCATGCCTGTAATCCTCGCACTTTGGGAGGCTAAGGAGGGTAGATCACCTGAGGTCAGGAGTTTAAGACCATCCTGGCCAACACAGTGAAACCCTATCTTTACTAAAAATACAAAAATTAGCCAGGTGTGGTGGTGGGTGACTATAATTCCAGCTACTTGGGAGGCTGAGGCAGGAGAATCGTTGAGCCTGGGAGGTAGAGGTTGCAGTGAGCCGAGATTGTGCCTCTGCACTTCAGCCTGAGTAATAGAATAAGACTCTGTCTCCAAAAAAAAAAAAAAAAATCAACACTGTTGGAAGAGGGAATTGAGAAATATTTAGAATTCCATGGTACTATAGCAAACTTGATAATATTTTAATTTGATGAAGATTACCTTTTGACAGAAAACTAAGCAAAGAAGTAAAAATCGAAATAAAAAGAAACCACAAGTGGGATTGGAAAGACAAATCCTTCTGGCGGGTAATGCTGGTTCAACGCCAATGTGAGGACTCTTTCAAATAGGTTTAAAACAATCTGATTTACAGATTTGGATGTTAATCTGCCAGAAGCATCAACTAGATGAGCATTTAATTTAGTTCTGATTATTAAAATAATAAGCGCTAGTTATAGAGAATTGGAAGAAGAAAATGATAGTCATTCATTCCCCTACCACTAAAAACAACCAGCATTTATATTTAGCCGCATGCTCTGGTATGCAACATGCCACTTTCTGCATGCGTTCCCCTGTGCCTTCATATATATGTATATGTGTGTGCCTGTGTCCATCAAGAGTTTTTCAAAAGTAACATCACTCTATACATGCATATGCATTGGTTTGCTAGGGCTGCTATTAACAAAGTACCACAAACTGGGTCGCTTAAAACAACAGAAAATTATTGTCTCATAGTTCTGGAAGCCAGAAGCCTGATAGCAAATGTCAGCAGCGCTCTGCTCTCCTGAAGGTTCTCGGGGAGGATCTTCCATACCTCTTCCAGTTTTCGGGAGTTGGGGGCAATCCTTGGTGTTACTTGGATTGTTGACAACATTCCTCCAACCTCTGCCTGTGACTTTACATGGCCTTTCTCCCTGTGTATCTATGTCTCTGTATGTTCACAGGGCCTTCTTATAAGGACATCAGTCATTGCATTTATGGCCCACCATAATCCAATATGAGCTCATTAGCTTCATTAATTATACATGCAGATGTGCTATTTCTAAATAAAGTCGCAACCTGAGGCTCCAGGTGGACATGAATATTTGGGAGTCATAATTTAACCCAGTAGAGCACATAATGAAGATAGCTGACTTCACAGTGTAAGATACTATACTATCCTGACAACCTAGAGTGTCCCAAAGTGTAGTATTTGAATCCCCTCTCGCTAAGAAGTACTGCTCATCTTTCAAAGAAGAGATTCAAATACTGTACTTTGGGATACTCTAGGTTGTAGTGTATCCCAAAGTGAAGGGGGCTTCTGACATCATCTGGGACCCAGGGAGGAAAATCCAGTCTCCGTAGAATCACAGAAACTACACCCTAGACTTGGTGACTTCACAGGGCAAGCCACCCCAGTGTGAGCCACCAGGCTGAGCAGGGCCATTGTAATGTCAGCACTCACATAGCCACCATCTGGGTGCATGCTTGCCTCCCGAGGCGCTGCCCTAGAGAAGCCTTGTGTTTCCTTGCTCATGGACCGCAGTGACGGCTAACGCCATTTTTCCTTTTGACTCCAGGGTATAACAGACCATCAGTCCCATCTCTTTCCACACTCAAGGTAATCATATTTTAAATGACATCTTGCCTGATCCTGTTGGCGAGTCTTAATTAGACCTTCTCAATCCACCCCAAAAAGTTGCCCAACTTTGAGTTTTAGTGATAAGCTGTTGAGTCTCAGTCACTTCCCCCTCAGAAGGCCCCTGGGCTCCTTACGCAAGGAGCTCCCTAGAACAATGTAATAAGAAGCCCCAGGAGAAATAGCCCAGAAAAGGTACTGTCCTTCCCTCAGGCAACAGGTGCCTAACTACCTCTGACATTTCAGAACAAGTACATAACTATTAAGGTGTTTTTCCCATGAGAGGGAAAGGAAGCTAGGAGGCTGGTGGTCTCTTCCTACAGACCTAGAAGTGTCTGGCATCATTTGAAAGTCCCCGGCCGTGGTTCTACTTTGAAATTTAGCTTCATTACCATAAGCTCCATACCGTCCTATCACATAGATATAAAATACTGTAAGTTATTTAACTTTTCCCATATTTTGGTACATTAGGTGATTTCCTACTGTACTTTGGGATACTCTAGTACCCAATTTGGGATAAATTAGCTGAGATAGAAATCCTCATTCAGGACTGGGTGTGGTGGTTCACACCTGTAATGTCAGCACTTTGGAGACTGAGGTGGGAGGATCGATTGAGGCTAGGAATTTGAGGCAGACCTGGGCAACATAGGGCGATCTCATCTATAATAAATTTAAAAATTACCCAGGAGTGGTGATGTGCATCTGTGGTCCAAGCTGCTGCGGAGGTTGAGGTGGGAGGATCACTTGGGCCCAGTAGATTGAGGCTGCAGTGAGTCGTGATCATGCCACTGCACTCCAGCCTGGGCTACAGAGCAAGACCCTGTCTCAAAAAAGAGAAAAAGTCCTCATTCATTCATTCATTCTACAAATATCATTAAGCATCTACTATATACTAGTCATTATGTTAGGTTCAGCAGGATCTAAAGGTCTTATTCTCAAAGAGCTTACGTTGTAGTAACAGGAAAAGAGGATTACAAGCAAGTGACTGTGAAATGGATTGCCTTCATACTTACAAGGAAGAAAAATAAAATGGAGCAAGACTATAGAGCTTCAGGAGCTGCTATTCCAGATAGGATGATCTGGAGGACTTGTGGAAAATCTGATGTTTCATACAACCTATCCAATCTGGCAAACTGGAGAAGGTGTTCTGTAAAGGACAATATCCACGTGAAGTTCTGTCTCTTTTGTTTTCTTTCATTGTTGTTTTGCTGATTGTATCACATATGAAAATAAATAAAACAGGAGATCACTCAGCTAAGTGAAATTACCACTTAAATCAATACAAGTGCAGTTTATACAAGTAAATGATGAGTATACAGGATTTTTAAAAATCAGTGGCTGCTAAAAAAACCACAATTAATATCATATCTACTCTATGAAATATGTGTGATTTTAAATGAAAGAACAACATTGAATACGCTGAAAAGCAGCCATCAAAACATGCGCCCTTGAAGTGGCTGGATCTATTTATAATGGTTTCTTTTTTCTTAAGAGATTTGAGCTTTTTTGCCCTTTGATAGTTTTGTCAACAACTACATTGGTGCCAAATAAAGACTAGAGACCTAGTTAGACTCTGAAAGTAAATCTTCCACAGCATACTATGCAATTTACTTTATTAAAAAGGCCCTCTCTGCCTTTAAAATACTGCCCTAAATTTCAAATACTTGAATATCTTTGTCCCACTGAGAGCCAAGTTCTTCATAATTTTGTACTTTAGTTTTATCACACTGGGACATTTTAGGTAGCCAGATGTTCAAATGTTTTCAAACTAAATTCTTGCTGTTGCTTTGTAAAATGTATGTGTGTGTACATGTGCATGTGTGTGCGCATGTGTGAGTGTGTGTGCATTGTATGTGTGCGCATGTGTGTGCGTGCATGTGTGTGTGCACATGTGTGTGCCTGTGAGTGTGTGTGCATGTATATGTGGGTGTGTGCACGTGTGTGCACATGTGAGTGTGTGTGTATATGTGTGCCCGTGTGTGTGCCTATATGTGTGTGCATGTGTGTGTGTGGCATATGTGTTCTGGTTATCTATCTAGTGCTGTGTAACAAACTATCTGAAAACTTGATAGCTTAAAACAGCAATCATTTTCCCATATTTACTCTCTGTGGGTCAGGAACTTGGGCAGGGCTTCCCTGGACAATTGTTATGCTCTATATCACAACAATAGAATTCAGCTGGTGGTGGGGCTAGACTGGAGGGTCCAAGAAAGCTTTATTCACATGAGACTCCTTGGCAGGAACGACTGGGAAGGTGGGCCCCTTTTTCTCTCTATGTGGTCTCAAGAGCCCCTTTCTGTGGACTCTCTATCAGGGTTGTCAAAATTCTTATGTGGTGGCTCAGGGCTCCAGGCCAGTGTTCCAAAAGACGAGGGTAGGAGCTTCCAGTCTCTAAGGCCTAAAGGGAGCCTAGCACAGGGTCACTCCCACTGCATTCTATTGGTCAGAACAGTCCCAGAACCTGCCAGATTAAGGGGAGGTGACATAGACTTGCCCTCTGAAACAGGAAGAGTATCAGAGAATTTCGTAGTCATGTTTAAGCCGCTACAATACATATTTAACTTTTTATTATGGAGATGTTAAATATATATAAAAAAGTTGACTAGATAGTATATAAACCTCTATGAACCCATCATTCACCTTCAGCATTTGTCAACTCACGGCTAATTTGTTTCATCTCTACCCCCGCCCACTCTACCCCTATGTTATTTTAAATCAAACCTTAGACTTCATACGAATTCATCCATTGCAGTTAAGTTTTATAGAGCTGTGGTGAATAGGGGAGAGAGCCACTTTTAAAGGAATGATCTATTCATTTCATTTCAGACTTTTCTTCGTTAATACCAACCTGCTCTTACCTCTTAGAAAGTATGTTTCTTCCAGGCCGGGCGCGGTGGCTCAAGCCTGTAATCCCAGCACTTTGGGAGGCCGAGGCGGGTGGATCACAAGGTCAAGAGATCAAGACCATCCTGGTCAACATGGTGAAACCCCGTCTCTACTAAAAATACAAAAAATTAGCTGGGCATGGTGGCGCGTGCCTGTAGTCCCAGCTACTCAGGAGGCTGAGGCAGGAGAATTGCCTGAACCCAGGAGGCGGAGGTTGCGGTGAGCCAAGATCGCGCCATTGCACTCCAGCCTGGGTAACAAGAAAGAAACTCCGTCTCAAAAAAAAAAAAGAAAAGAAAGTATGTTTCTTCCAAGAAATCCTATTTGAACAGCACACAACAGGCACTTTCCTGCATATATTCTGGTGAAACACAAATTAGGCTAGGAGTCAGGAGACCTGGGTTCTAGCAACTCAGCCACTGAGCAGCTATGCTAGATGATAATCATAATGATGACGGTTAACTCTTACTGAGTCCTCACCTGACTCCACATTCATCATTTCACTTCTAGCATTATTCCCATTTTACAGATAGGGTTAGAAGAGTTAAGCAACTTGGCCAGGGTCAAAGAACAGCAGAGGTGGGATCATATCTAAATCACTCTAAGGCCCTGTTTCCTCCTGGATCCAATGGGGTCAATCGTACAAACTCAGCCTACTTCACTGGAGAATAATGTGTTAAATGCTCGACAAACCACTTTGACAATATTTCAATGTCAAGTCACAAAACCTCGTGAAATAGGTAATCAATTTTCCTGGCTCAAAAATCGAAACAATATCAAACTGTGACAGATCTGGCTCCCTCTCCTTTTCCACTTACCTCATTCTACTTCCTGCTTTCTCTGTACAAGTGAGCATTTTTATTATCTATTTATGCAAATACAGCAAATGTGAATGTGTGTATTATTGTTTTTCCTTTTTCTTACACAAAAGGTAGCACCTTTATGTGTTTAATCTGTATATTCCTGTACCAGCAAATAGCTTTCTCATCTTGTTTGATAGCTGCCTAGAATCTCATTATGTGGACACATCATCATTTATTTAACAAGTTCCCCATTGATGGACATTAGATTTTCCCCAATCTTTTGCTATTACAGACAATGAAGCACAAAGGTTTATTTCTGCAGGAAAACAAAGATACAGAGTGTCTATGTGCATATGTTACAGGAAGAACAGTCAGCAGCAGAACCTCTTAGTTCCCTGGTTTGTTTAGCGCATTCATTTCTCACCCAATTCTGAAATGTTTAATACAAGAAATTCATCCGATTTGACTTAAAGAACTATTCCTCCTTTTGGAGTCTTCTAACCAGGGAACCCCCAGGCATCTAAGAATCTGAGCCCACAAATGTGTCGTTATCATCACCACTTGTTACCAATTTTGTCTAGGTTTGCTGATTTTAAAACTCTGCCCTATGCTAGGTCGGTGTGAACATGCTGGTCTAAGGTCTGATATCTTAGAAGAAGTACTTCTGGGAAAAGGTATCTTGAAATGTGTGTTTCCCTTATCACAAATTTGTGCAACTGAAAACCCATGCTAGATACACTAAGGACATAGCCCAGAGAGATATATGATTGTTGACATAAAGAGAGAGATAGAAGGCAAAATTCCAAGGGAGATACATCATGACCTGAAGAGGAGTTTCCCCTTGCTTTCCTTTCTACTCCTGAAGACAAGGAGTGATTCTAGAACTGACTTTAACAAGACAGAGTTTGCTGTGGCCTATGTGGTGATATCAAAGATGGTTCCAGATTTTCCTCATTTCTCTTCCTTTTGTCATTGCCTAAAATTACACCAATTACAGATTTATTTGGGTTTAAAGTATCTCGTTTAAATATCTTCAGTCATTCATATCTTGACACAGATTGCCATTCTATACTATCCTATCCTAATACCCAGTATGGATCAGCCACGGTGAGCTAGAATGCACTGAGGGTTGGGGAGTCTGATCATTTCGGAGCTAGTGGAGAGCTAGTGCAAAGGAAGCCAAAGGGGGAATGAATCTAGGATGCTGGAGGCTGAGAACTCTTACCACCTCCTTCATAGAGGGAAAGAGAAGGGAAGCAGAGAACAGAGGCATGAAGAAGAGAACTGGGTAGGCCCTGAAAGGAAACATGGCCCTCTTTGTAATCTTGCCCAGGAGTAGTTCTCCTGATTTGGACATGCTTGCCAAGGATGTATCCATTGCATACTGTTTGTCAAGCCTTACTATTCCAACTGCAAATCAGAAGCAGAGATGGTAGAACAATATCTGACCTGAAAATACATGTTGGTATATGTAGTTGCTTGGATAGCAGTATGGTTAGCACTGTGGTTTAACCACAGAATATTTTCTTTCATGGTCTGGATTTCAAAATTCTCAAACATATTATTATTCCCACACTAAGACCATGCCAACTACCTCGAATAGAGCCAAGATTCTTAAGGAGGGGTGGGGTGAGGGGAAGGAAAGCAATACTCACATTTTGAAAGAACTGAGTTAATCATTTCTAAAACAATTCAACAGAAAGAAATCTCAGCGTTATGGACATATCAGTCCTCCATCCTGTCCTCTGCAAAGACTCTCCAAGGAGTTGACATCTTTAATATAAGATACCACGCTGCCCCGTAAATGGCAAAGCAGTCTAATGCAGCGTCTGTGTTTTCACAGACCAACCTCAAGGGATCAAAAAAATCCCATCATGCAATACCATGTGTGTTGAACCCTTTGCAGGCTTGCCAGATATTAAGCAATAGTGTTCTACTTCCCAAGCGTCTGCCAGGGTTGTCTTTTTGTCTGTTTGTCTGTTTGTTTGTTTTGACAAATGTATGTAGTTTCCGGGTCTCCTTTTGATTTTTTACTTCATCCCTATTCCTTCCTCTCCTGGCCACAGTTAATACTGTCCATTGATCCCCTCCTCCCTTCTCTCACTATACATTATATTCTGTATTATTTACTTTCGGAGACAAAAATGCTATTATTTAAGCAATACAACAATAGTAGTAGTTAACAATGGCAATTAGTAATTAATAGTAGGACTAATTAAATAATACATGTTAGAAAAAAATAACAATGTTTTTTTAAAATAAACTTTGTATTCTAAAATTGTTTTCTTCAGCCTTTTTTTTTTTTAAGAGACGGGGTCTAGCTCTGTTGCCCAGGCCAGAGTATAGTGGTGCAATCCTGGCTCACAGCAACCTCCACCTCCTGGGCTTAACAATCCTCCTGCCTCAGCCTCCCAAGTATGAGCTTCTATTTCATATTTACATTGTACTTCATTCTTATGCCCTGTTGGAAGACCCCATTGCTGAGCTACAGGAAACCAGATTGTGGGATGTGTTTGAAGAATATTTCAGGTAGCACTAGTCACCCATAAAGAACACAGGCCAACAAGTCAGATCGCATGGGTAAACTTTGATAACAACATTTAATATTCCCATGCTTTAGCTTTTTCCTCCTGTCAAATGAAATTATTATTATTATTTATTTATTTATTTATTTACTTTTGAGACGGAGTTTCGCTCTTGTTACCCAGGCTGGAGTGCAATGGCACGATCTCGGCTCCCGCAACCTCCGCCTCCTGGGTTCAGGCAATTCTCCTGCCTCAACCTCCTGAGTAGCTGGGATTACAGGCACGCGCCACCATGCCCAGCTAATGTTTTGTATTTTTAGTAGAGACGGGGTTTCACCATGTTGACCAGGATGGTCTCGACCTCTTGACCTCCTGATCCACCCGCCTCGGCCTCCCAAAGTGCTGGGATTACAGGCTTGAGCCACCGCGCCCAGCCAAATGAAATTATTTTTAAAAATCATTCAAAACTAATACTTAGCATAAGCACTTTACATGCACCATCTCATTTGCCCCTCAAAACAACCTTGTTAGAGTGGCTATTCCTATTCACAGACCAGTCTGACTTTAGTCACTGTTAGGTGCTACAGACATTGTTGGTTCCTATACACCCTTCCTTCTCTGCCAGCAGAACGCTGATTTTCCAGGTGTCTCTCCTTCAGGGAAGCTGACTCTTACCCAGCTCAGTGGCGAGTCCTGAACAGCCCAAGCCAATTGTGATGGTTTTCTTCTCTCAGCTGGTGGTTGTTTTAGGGGTGGGCAAATGACCCAGTTCTGGCTAATGAAACAAGAGATTAAGGTATGGGAGAGGAGAAGGAGAAGCTTCTAGGAAAGTCTTCCAGGTCTTAGATGAGACAGTCCTTCTGGACCTCGTGCCTGCATCTGATGCCTAGAACTGCGGAAACCCTCTTGTGCCTACGTGGGGAGCTAGCGCAGGGGAAAGCCAACAAGTTAAGATGACAGAGGGAAGAGATGGAAGAATGCAGGTCCTTGATGATGTAGTTGAGCCAATGAATTAACCAAGCCTAGACCCATCCTGCTTTAGGTCTTCATATTACTTGTTACACAAAGCAGTAAAACTCCTTATTGATTGCCAGGGTTTTCTGCTCTTTGCAGTGGAAGACAACTTAGATAATGTGTCAAAGCTTAAGGTACGTTTGAGTCCTTTGGCTCCAAAGGGACCAGTCGGCTCATGTGAGTCTAGGTCCTCGCCCTGAGGCCTCGAACAGTACTTCTCGACTTTGCCTACACATTAAAGCAACCTGGGAGCTCTCAAAACGTGTTTATGGCTGGCCCTTACCCTCACAGGTGCTGATGCAATTGGCCTAGGCTGAGGTCTGGGGCTTGATAATCTTTTTAAAACCTCCTCAAGCAATTTTAATATAAGAACCATTGGTCTAAAAGCACCAAAGGACACAGGAGATATATTTTAGGACCCCCTTTCTTTCTCAATGCAGTCCTGCCTCCTCTCCCCACCCTACCTCATGTTCTTAGCACCTTCCAAATATAGGGTGACCATGCATCCTGGTTTACCTGGGACAGCCTCCGTTTATAACTATTGCCATGACATAATTATCAATAGCAAACCCCTTTACTCTCAAAAGTGTCCCGATTTGGAGAATTTGCTGCCCTAACGAAAAGCCTTCTTAGTGGTGCTGGTTTAATGAAGACTCTTCTTACCACCACTCCTGTATTTCAGATCGGCGTGTGCCTAGCCCAGTGTTGGTAGGAGGCTCAGGTGTGAAGAGGACCCATTAGGCTTTCTACAGTGTTTTTTGTTTTGTTTTGGTTTGGTTTGGTTTTCTTGAGACAGCGTTTCATTCTTGTTGCCCAGGGTATAGTGCAATGGCACGGTCTCAGCTCACTGAAACCTCCGCCTCCCAGGTTCAGGTGATTCTCCTGCCTCTGCCTCCCGAGTAGCTGAAATTACAAGCGTCTGCCAGCACATCTGGCTAATTTTTGTATCTTTAGTAGAGACAGGGTTTCACCATGTTGGCCAGGCTGGTCTCGAACTCCTGGCCTCAGGTGATCAGCCCACCTCGGCTTCCCAAAGTGCTGGGATTTACAGGCGTCAGCCACCGTGCCCCGCCTAGAGTTTTTAATAAGTGTTTCAAACCCCTCCTTGGAGATTTGAGAATTAGGGTAGAAGAGGAGTAGATTGGGAATTAGGAGAGAATCCCAGATGTCTTATAGAAAGTTAAGTATTCCCTGAGTTATTTTTATGTTGTAAATTCTTTGTTACCACTCTGGTGTGCACACAGTCCTGCCTGAGGCAGGGGAACATTTTAAATGTTTCCCACAGGTTCTCCTCAACCCCAGGATTCTCTGAGAATGCACATACTGCTGCAGCTTTTCAGAATTGGAAGAGGAAATTGCACCGTGGGAGCTGCTGAAGCAGAAGAGAGCTCTTGATTTAAGATGTTGGAGTGATACTCAAAGCAGATAGTCGAAGCATCCAGCAGAAGAAATCGAGAGGCCTGCAAAACAAAAATCAAGGGAGGGATACTGAGTTGCTTTACAGTGAGCTGATGAAGGTTTAGGAAGTTTGCTTGGGGTTAATAAGGCACTCTGGATATCAGGCAAGTAGCTAACATATGGACATCGGAGGGAGCCAGCTCTGTCTACCAGGGCAAGGCAATTGGAGTCTTACCCGAGAATCAGAGATCTAACGAATATTTTAGGGGAAAGAAGGCCTCCAGGAAGCTGTGATGAAGACTCCTAAACAAGAAGGGACCATTAAAGCCTCCCTGTTTCACTTTCCTGGGCAGTGCCTTAGGCGTTTGGAGAGATTACTCTGTGAGAAGGCAAAGTCAAAGGCTTTAAAAACTATTTAGAAACCCTGGTTAGTTGTTGAAGAATGGAAATTCTATAGAACGAGACATTTAAAGGTTGGAGAGCTCAGGAGTTCTCTTATCCAACTCAGAAGAGATTAGAAGCTGAGGCAAGAGAGCTCTCCCTTACCTCTAGAAGAAAAGCAGGGTTAACTGTGGGGCCTGCTTCAGTTAGGCATTGTGTCACGAACTACTCCAAAACTAAATGGCTGAAAACAACCACCATTTATTTGGTTGCAGTTTTGATATTAGGTCAGAGTTAGGTGGGGACAATTCAGGTCTCTCCATGTAGCATCGCCTGGGACAACTTGACTTTCAAGTTGGCCTGCTCACATGGCTGGCCAGTTGGGGCTGGGTGTTAGCTGAGACTGGTAGACCCGGGCCTTGACTCTCTTTCATGTGGGCCTCTCCAAACGGCCTCTTGGGCTCCCGCATAACATGGAAGCTGGATTCCAAGAGGGAAAAAGAGGAAGCTGCTGGTCTGCTTAATGGCAAGGCTCAGAACCAGCATAGCATCACTTCCACTGTATTCTACTGGCCAAAACCCAGACCGTAAGAAGAGGGGTGGAGAAAGAGACTCTATCTCTCAGTAACAAAAGCGACAAAAGAATTTGCTGCCATCTCTAATACACCATATGGGCAATGAAAAAGTTAACCATTGAATGTCATGGTAAATGGCTATGGGAGTATAACTTCAAGGTTGTCACAGTGAGACAGTGTCTGGCCCTCCAAGTGCAAGGGAAAGAGAAATTTGGGGGATTCAGTGTTTCTGGTGATTCATTAGTAAGACAGCAAAGACAAAGGCCATTTTCATTATCATTGCTACTGTAATTCACACTCCTGGATTGCTGTTAAATTTGTGCAGCCAGGGGAACACAAAATACATATCTATACCCCAAAACTTTAACATTTAAAAGATTGACATGATATGAATTAATTTTAAAACAGTAAGTTAAAATATTTTCTATGTACAAGATGGCATAATAGGTCCGACATCAAATACAAAGTAACACAAAACGTGGTTTCTGTTCTCCAGGGGCTTTTCCGTTGACTTAGCAAGTCAGAGTCAAGCATGCACCAAACACTGTCCGAGGTGTTACTAGCAGGGGGAGGCAAAGCTAGAAACACCACTGCCTCACCTCTTTCTGGAGAAAAATATGAACATAAAGATTATAAGGCCATGTAACAAGTTTGACCCAACCTCCACACATGATAAGTTATGTGTGTGTATAGTAGAAGAAAGAATAAGGATAACCAACTCAAATATTAATGGTGGGATTATGGGTGGGCTTTTGTTTTCTTCTTTACACTTAATACTTGACTATTTTCAAAAATGAATATTACTTTCAAGATATAACACAAATTATTTTAAAATACAATATAATGTTTTAATAGAGAAATGGCCAGAATGTTCTGGGAGCCCAGAGAGAATCCCTGGCTCCTCCTGGAAGGAGAAGAAAGAAGTTCACATCAGCCTCTTAGAGAAAGTGACATCAAAGACGTGATTTGAAGGGTGAATAGAAGTTGCAGTTGATATTTGTCTTTTTGGATAAACCTTTGTTTGCAGGAAAATTCTTCATTGTATATGGTACTGTTGACCCCTTCAAGGAAAGTCAGAGAGGTAAGAGGCTCCATGTCCTTCCTTCTTTCTTAGAAGCCAGGCCATGTACAGAAGAACTAAATTCAGCCTGACAGACCCCCACCCAGGATGTTGAATCTGGTGTGAAAGGCACAAAGAAAGGATGGGTAGTGTGCGACCCCGGCTGTGGAACCCCGACCCACGGAGGCAGGCACTCAATAGACTCGAGGCAGGACGCATGGTGACCGGTACCGACTTTATTGGGATCTCCGGGCGACTCAAGCGGGAAGGGAAGAATCGCACGCGCTTTCTTTGTTCGGTCGACTTTATAGGGACAGAGGGCCTGGGGCGGTAGGAGAGCTGACCTGGCAGGTAGTAATTGGCTAGGTTGATTGCTGGGCAGGAGGCCTGCCGGGCGGGAGCTTGTG
>NW_016107379.1:2628320-2649365 GCF_001604975.1 Cebus imitator | reverse complement strand
GTCCGCCTGGTGCCGGGCGGCGGCCAGAATACGCTCGTGTTCCTCGGCCGTTAGGGTGGAGGTGCAGATGACCCTGATGTCATGCCAGGTGAGGTCATAAGTTTGAGTGAGGTACTTAAACTCTTTTATGTATGTAGACGGATCGGCGGAAAAGGACTCTAAGCGCTTTTCTATTTGTGCTAGATCTTGGAGGGAGAAAGGGACGTGTACCCTAACTAAACCTTCCGCCCCGGCCACCTCTCGAAGCGGAGCCAGGAGGGTGGGCTGATGTGAGCGGGTATGGGCTGCTACCGGGGAGGTAAGACAGGGTGCGGTCTCCAAAGGAGGAGGCGCAGAGGGAGTGGGGGAAGGGCGAGGCGAGGCCTCTGAGGCAGGAAGTGTGGAGGGAGTGGGGGAAGGGCTAACGGCTGGTGGTAACTGGTTGCTAGGGTTGGCGGGAGGAGACAGATGTTCAGGCAGATCCTCCTGCATTGAGTAAGGCGGGGGAGAAGTAATAGAGATAGCAGAGGAGGTTTTGCGAGGGACCTGGGCTAAAAGAACCTGATGTGTAGAGCAAGTGGAATAAAGGTCCGGGTGGGTACGGAGATCCCAAAAAGCCTGTACATAAGGCACCTCGTGATCTTTGCCTGTACGGCGGCAGAAATTGTCAAGGTCACGAAGGATATTGGAATCGAAAGTGCCAGTCGGGGGCCAATGTGACTGGTTATCGAGCTGATACTGGGGCCATGCCGCTTGAGACAAGAAAATGAGTTTCTTTCGCCTCAGGGTTTGCGAGTATCCCAATTTGGAGAAGTTTCGCAATAAACACCCAAGAGGGATGTTAAGGGGTATTTTGGACTCCGCGTTCCCCATGGCGTGCGCAGCAGTGGTTCCCTGCCAACGGCTGGGTAGATGCAGGAAGAGGCGTCCCCCTTGCACTGCAGATACCCAGAGAATTAACGGAGGGAAGAGTCAGAGAGGGCGTCCCCTGTCTGGCAGTTCCCGGAGGGGCTCCTGGAGCCGGAACGGAGGACCTTCCTCGGGTCGGCCGAGGCTAGGCGAGGGGTCCGGAGAATTGGGAGGGACTACTGTGCACACCACGTGGAAGGAAAGTCAAGAGAAAAAAAATGAACTTACCTTAGTCGGAGCGTAGAGGTGTTGGATTCAAAAAAGGGTCGCCGGAGGAGGGGGCTGCGGCCGGGCCGGCAGCCCGCGCTCCCGGGTTTCGGCACCACTTGTGCGACCCTGGCTGTGGGACCCCGACCCACGGAGGCAGGCACTCAATAGACTCGAGGCCGGACGCGTGGTGGCCGGTACCGACTTTATTGGGATCTCCGGGCGACTCAAGCGGGAAGGGAAGAATCGCGTGCGCTTTCTTTGTTCCGTCGACTTTATAGGGACAGAGGGCCTGGGGCGGTAGGAGAGCTGACCTGGCAGGTAGTAATTGGCTAGGTTGATTGCTGGGCAGGAGGCCTGCGGGGCGGGAGCTTGTGGGACGGGAGGTTACCGGAGAGCTGGTGGGGCGGATGGTGATTGGTTCAGTGGGCCGCTGGGCGGGAAGGCTGCTGGTCTTGGGTCCGGCCAGGATAGAGTGAGATAAGGGACCCTCCCTGTGGGGGAGGAAGGGCCTTCCTTTTCGGGAATTAGGCCCTTTCCACATGGCTGGGGAACGGGGCCAAAAGTCCTCTACCAGACAGGTAGAATTTGTCTGCAATAAATGGGGGGCCAACAGCAACATTGCTAAGCAGAAGCAGTGGTGAAAGCCTACTAAAAAATAGCTGTGGCCAGACTATTCTGTGTGTGTGTGTGTGTGTGTGTGTGTGTGTCTGTGTGTGTATGAAAAAGTTAACCATTGAATGTGCATGTGTGTGTGTGTGTGTATATATATACACACACACACATATAATAATTTATATAAAATAATTTTATAAGTATATGCTGAGTTTATTAGCAAAGATGCAGTAGAAAAAGTGGCATCAGGTAGACAGTTGAAGAAGAGAAAAGAATAGTTATTCTAGACAGAAGGAAAAGTCTATATAGATTGAAGAAATCTGTATGCATTTAGGAAGCTGGTGCTAAAATATAGCTCAATGTAGCTGAAGCGTGGATGAGCAGCAAAGGAACTCGGAAGGTTGGTGGGCACTAAATTCAAAAGATGTTGAAGGCTAGGATGTAGAACTTGGACTTCATTTGGTAGTGAACAGGGGAACACAGATGGGTGGTGAGCAGGGAGTGTCGTCATGCAAGTGACGTTTAACGATGTGAAATCTGGTGGCCATGGATAGAATGGTCAGTGAGCAGCTGCTGCGATAATATAGGATGAGTTGGTAACACTTTGAATTAGGCTGATGGCCATGGGAATGGAGAGGACTAATGTGCAAAAAGCATAAGTATGGATTTGTAAACTGACACCTCCTTTGTTAAAAAACAAAACAAAGTGATTTTAGGCAGAGCACAGTGGCTCACGCCTGTAATCTCTTTGGGAGGCTGAGGCAGGTGGATCACCTGAGGTCAGGAGTTTGTGACCAGCCTGGCCAACATGGTAAAACCCCATTTCTACCAAAAAATACAAAAATTAGCCAGGCATGGTGGCGTGCACTTGTGATCCCAGCTACTCAGGAGGCTGATATAGGAGAATCACTTGAACCCAGCAGGCAGAGGTTGCAGTGGGCCAAGATCATGCCACTGCACTCCAGCCTGGGCAACAGAGTGGGACCCTGTCTCAAAAAACAAACAAACAAAAATGATTTTAAGTGTACATGTTTACACAATCACTGTTTATAAATGAGCTATATTTTCTTTTATATACAAACTACAACACACCACATAAGCCAGCTGTGATTTTCTTCAACTAATAGAGTGGTGAATTTATTCCATACATTATGCAAAATACACAGAATATATAGAGCCAGGCAGAACTGCTGTGCATCATTCCATGAAAATTTTCATGTGTGTGTGTATTTGTGTGTGAACCTGGAATGCACTATGCAGCAGAAAACTTAAAACTGTAGATGGATTTCTTAAATTCCTTTGAGGAATCAGACTGTTTCTTGTAACTCTGCTCTTACTACACTTGGAATTGCTGATGAATACAAGGGACCATTGCTGAGTGAGTGGGAGTTCATTGCATTTGACTATGGAAAAAACTCTGACAGGTCCAAGGACAGTGACATTTAAACAGCTCCTTAGCAAACAGGATGAGCCAAGGCAATTATGTGATATGTTGAAATTCCATTTACAGCCCTTTTTCTATCATGTAATTAAGTCTATTGATTCTACTTCCTAATTATATTAGAAAGTCACTCCCTATTCTAGTCTAACCCTTCACTGTCACCCCAAAACTCAACTCAAAACCACCTTCTTAACTACGACATCCCTAGTCAAAGTGAGGTCCCTTGCTCTCCCGTGGAGACTGTCTGCTTTCCTGTTGTCCCTTCTCAGCAAGTCTGTGCCCACGGGCCTTGCTGAATAGATAGCAGGCTTCATGACTCCTGCCCCCAGCCACATTTGGACCTGACTCGGGACTGACCTATCAGATTATCTTTGTCAGTAATTTAGAATTGGGATCCAACAACTCTAAATAGCTGTAAGTGATGGATCTGAAGATCATGTAGAAGCTGGAGCTTGGTGCCCTTTGGGGAAAGTCAAGGTGAGCCACATAAAAACAGCAATGGGACTAATCTGGAAAGAGAGAGAGGAATAGAGGTGTCAAAGGAAAGGGACACAAAAGACAGGGAGATAGATACAGCCTAGTAGCTACTCTGGTTTCTGATGTTTCAGTTTCCAGTTCCTGAATCTTGTGAGGCCAGAATGCGCTTCCTGCCTTGAATTCCATGACATTTCCCTACATCCCTATAATAAGCCCTCCTTGATTCCAGCCAGTTTGAAGTAATTCCTATTCTTTGCACCAAACGTGCCCTAATTAACATCCCACAGTACCTGCTCCATGCTGTCTTAGCACTGACCATATTACACTGGAGCTGATTATTTGCTATCTCCTTTCCCTGTTGAACTTTGAACTTCCTTGAGGGCAAGAACTTTGTCCTACTCATCTTTTGCATCCTTAGCCCTTAGAAGAGTGACTGGCATATAGCAGATATTCGGTAAATGTTTAGAAAGTACTTTTAGAGTTAGGGGTCAACCCTTTCACAACTTGTATTGATTCTGCTTTAGTATGGCTCTTATTTTTCCACTGGGTTTTGACAACATAGACATTAAGCATAACCAATTGCTTCCACGCTGCTCTGGGAGTCTCAGAGCCCTGCACTAGAAGCTGGTAAATGCTAGATGCCTGGGCTGGGAGGGCCTTGCTTGAGAGGCCATTGCTCTATAAAAACCAGACTTAGTTCTGTAATGAAAGATTGGTCACTCTCTTTTATTTAAAAACATTATTTAACTTCACACGCACAAATATTATAGCAATACTAATGGAAAGCTAAAATTTAAAAAAATGTATGCACAATGTTATCCTCGCAATAAAATAACCTGTTTTCGTAGTCCACATCCCCTGCTTGTCTCTGCTTATATACATTCATATAACTTTTACAGGGTTGTTGTCATTATTCAAATAAAAATCTTTCCCTCATTTTCCTTTAACAATTCTTCATAATTATTTTCCCATGTTGCTACAGGTACTTTCTAAGTTTTAATGGCTCTGTAATATCAACATTGATTAGATATGTATTAAATTACTTAAACTCTCCCACTATGGCCATCTTTCATAATTTGGTCTTTCTTTTTTTCTCTTTCACTCTTTCCTCCCTCTTTCTTCCTCCCCTCCATCCGTCCCTCCCTCCCTCCTTCCCTTCCTTCCTTCCTTCCTTCCTTCCCTCCTTCCTTCCTTCCTTCCTTCCCTCCTTCCTTCCTTCCTTCCTTCCCTCCTTCCTTCCTTCCTTCCCTCTTTCCTTCCTTTCTTCCTTCCTTCCTTTCTTCCTTCCTTCGTGGTAAATATGGTTACATTAGGCATCTTTGCATAAATTCTTCTTTTCTTTTAGCTTGATCCTTTAAGAATAATTCTGCCCAAGCCCTGATGCTGGCTTAAGGCTCTGCTTTTGTTCAACAACAGTAATTGAGCATCTACTGCTTCAGCTGCTGCATGCTAGAGATACAAGGATAAAAGTAGTGTCCTGGCCCTCAAAAAGCTCTCTTCTTGGTGATGGAGAGAGATAGAGTGACAAAAAAATTAGAATATACCATGGTAAACTATAAAATAGATAAGAACAAATTGCTGTAAAGCCTGGACTAACTTGTCTTCGAGGATGTTTGATTTGCTACGTTTCTTTTTAAAGAATGTACATGTTCCCTGCCCCCAGCAACATATGGGTATATCAGCTTCCTTGCAATCTCTCTGGCCCCAATGTCATTACTAAAGACAGGCAAAGAAGGAAATTTGAAGTTCCCCTAATTGTAATAATGATCATTTATTGAATTCTTATGTTCTAAGAGTTTATATATCTAATACAATGCTCTTGATAACCCATGTGAGATACTTATTACTGTCCTGTTTTATAGAGTAAGAAATAGAAGCTCAAAGATGTAAAATAACGTACCAGAGTCACACAGCTCAATAGTCATGGAGCTGGGCTATAAATTCACCCAATTCCGCTGCAGAGCCACACTTTCTCCCGTGGCTAATACACTACAATTAGGAGACTGTTTTACAAACTGAAATTCCCTTCTGACTGACGATGGGCACAGCTGGGCTCTGTCCTCTGTAAATGTAATGCTTTCCTTCTGGCAAGGGGCTCCTTGGAAAGCACTGTCTTGTTCTTGAAGCCTTGAAGACCTGGTTTTCATAGGAGTCATATTTGTCCCTCCTTTGGCATTTCTACTTCCAGTCACTACAGTAATTGTATTCATAAATATAAGTACACATGAGCTTACATGTATAAAACACATAAACATTCTCACAAATGTTTCCCAGGTTTGGAATAATAATAGGAATTGTTAGCATCTAAATAGGAAACAAAAGTTGTCTTTGTTAGGGCTCCCAAGAAACAGTCCCTGAGACAGGTTCACGGGCAAGTGACTTACTGAGGAAATACTCCCAGGAGAAACCAGTAAGAGAGTGTGGGAAGCAGGATAGGGAAATGGGAAAAGCTGAGCAAGGGTGTGATTTCAGATGAAGCTTCTGCTTCAGCCTGATCCCCCCAGGGAAGCCCTGGAGTGGTAATTATACCTCAGAGTTTGTCTCAGCCTACGCAAGGGAGCTGAACTTTGGTACTCCTTGTGCCAGCCAGTCACTGGCTTTGGAGAGAGATGTACACTCAGGGCACGTTTGGCTCTCCAGACTTGGGCAAAGCAAATCCAGTAGCCCTGGGGACTCCTCCGAAAAAGATCACAGCTGCTAGAAGAAAAGCAGGCAGAAGTTGGGGGGTGGGTGTGCAGAATCTGTAAAAGGCATCCTGCTCAGGACAGTGTCCACTCTGAAGCCCTATCGCCCGCTGGTCAAGAGCACAGTCTCTGGAAGGAAGTTTAAATTTGCATTCTAACTTCACTTTATGAGAGATACTAGCTGCTAACCTGTTCCATCTCAGACTTGCTTTCCTCCTTTGTAAAATGGGAATAATATCTTCTGGGGTGGGGTGCGGGGGGTGCAAACATTTGAGATCTTTTTCGGAAAGAATTATTTTGATGACTATCATAAGCAGGTGCTCAATAAAGCGTAGCTATTAGTTCTGATTTGATATAAAGATAGTTTTTAAAAATGTAGTCAGCCCAGCTGATCATATACATTAAGAAAACCCTTTCTATATCATGAAATGTGCATAACTACAGAGATATGCTATATTCTTCCTATCGCTTTCCCTATGTGGGAAACCACTTGCCTTTGAAAGAGCCATCAGTCTGGAAATGAAAAATAAGTTTCTTTTAAGCATGCAAGCAGGAAAGAATTTTATTCTTGCTCTCCAGTGCTTTTTATTTTTAACTTTTTATAATGAAAATCTTTGAACATACACAAAAAGAGAGAGGAGAACGTAACAGCCCCTGGAGAGGATAATGAACCTAGTTTTAACAATTACTAACTCAAGGCCAATCTTGTTTTATCTGTACTGAACACTTTCTTCCTTCCCATATTATTTTGAAGCAAATAATAGATATTGTATCATTTCATCCATGAATATTTCAATACGTATCTTAAAAGATAAGGGCGTTTTCTATTTTAGTTTGTTAAATTAACATACCATAAAACTGCCTTTTTAGCGTGTACAATTTCATGAATTTTAACACATGTATAGGTTTGTGTACCATCATTATGATCAAGATACAGATCAGTTCTGTCACCCCAGAGGACTCTATTTTATCTGCAACCACAGAACCATTATTATACCATTTAAAAAGTGCAAGAAACAAGTAGAATTTTAAGGGTAAACATGATCCCATTTCTCTGCAATCATGGGCAGTCCACCAACACACTCCAATTCTTAGTATCCCTTTTACAAAAGACATGTTCACGTCTATGTGTAAATGAATATATACATAGAACATGTTCTAAACATGTTCTACGCATACATTGTTCTAACATATTCTGAGCATTCTTCATCCTTGCTTCTGACAAGAGGTCCAAATAAACGTGACCCTTTTGTAACAATTTATTCATTGCTTCTGCATATAATAACCTTCCTGACCAATACAGATCTCTGTATTTGACAGACATTTCATAACACCCTCAGTTCTCCTACTTAGTAGAATTGTACACCTTAAAAAATGACTCACTATTCATATTTTTAGAAGGATGGAGTGGTCTTAAGTTTTTGCTGAATGATACAGAGTTTTATCTGAAATAGACACTGCTTTTATTTCTTAAGAAAACAGCTTAGAATCCAAGAGATGGAAGGGAGCTTAAAAATCTTTCATTAGGGGCCAGGCATGGTGGCTCACACCTGTAATCCCAGCACTTTGGGAGGCCAGGGCCGGCGAATCACAAGGTCAGGAGATCAAGACTATCCTGGCTAACACGGTGAAACCCTGTCTCTACTAAAAATACAAAAATTAGCCAGGCATGGTGGCACCCACTCGTATACCCAGCTACTCGGGAGGCTGAGACAGGAGAATTGCTTGAACCCGGGAGGCGAAGGTTGCAGTGAGCCGAGATCACACCATTGAACTCCAGCCTGGGTGACAGAGCAAGACTCCATTTCAAAAAAAAAAAAAAAAAAATCGTTCGTAAGGATCTTCTCACTTCATGAATCAGGAAAATCAACTAAGAGATGGAGTCTCCCTCAGTTGCCTAGGCTGGAGTGCAATGGTGTAATCTCGGCTCACTAAAACCTCTGCCTCTCAGGTTCAAGTAATTCTCCTGTCTCAGCCTCCCGAGTAGCTGGGAGTATAGGCGTCCACCACCACGCTTGGCTAATTTTTGTATTTTTAGTAGAGATGGGGTTTCATGTTGATCAGGCTAGTCTCGAACTCCTGACCTCATGATCCACCTGCCTCAGCCTCCCAAAGTGCTGGGATTACAGGCATGAGCCACTGCGCCCAGCCAGCCGGGCAGTTTAAAAATTTATTAAAGACAAACAGGCCAGACGCGGTGACTCATGCCTGTAATTCCAACACTTTGGGAGGCCAAGACAGGCGGATTGCTTGATCCCTGGTGTTCGAGACCAGCCTGGGCAACATGGTGAGACTGCATCTCTACACAAACACACACACACACACACACACACACACACACACACACACACAAAATCAGCTAGGCATAGTAGCACATGCCTATAGTCCCAGCTCCTCTGGAGGCCAAGGCGGGAGGATTGCTTAAGCTCACAGTTCAAGGCTACAGTGAACCGTGTTCACACCACTGCACTCCAGCCTGGGCAACAGAGCAAGACCCCATCTCTAAAAAAACAAAGGCAAACAGCTGGTTAGGAGAATAGCTGAGACCAAAACTGAGTCTCCCAGACTTGAGGCTCTTTCCATGATACCATATTTTTGGCCATGATTTTCTCCTCACTCTTGCTGTTGCCTGAATGTGGATTCCATTAGCAGTTGCATATCTATATGCCATGAGTAACAATTAGGAATACTTAAAGCTACAAAAAAAAAAAAAAAAGATGCTTTATGAAATGTCCAGAAAAGGTAAAATACAGAGACACAAAGCAGACTAGTGGTTGCCTGAGGCTGTGAGTGAGAACAGGATTCGCAGCAAACTGGCATGAGTGATCTCTTTCGGATGATGGAAAATGTTCTAAAACTGCATTGTTGTGATGGATGCACAAGTCAGTGAATGTACTAAAATTGTATGCTTAACAAGTGAATTTTATGGTGCCTAAGTGTAATTATACCTCAATAAAGCTCTTTATAAAAAACAGTTGCAGAGCTATTTCATGATTTCTTTTAATGAGGTATCTAAAAGTGGCAATTCCCAGACTCACGTTCCTCCTGTTTCTGGTCTGCCATCCCAAGCGTGTTGGCCTGTTCTCCTCACGCACCTCCTCTCAGCCCTGAGATGGCTATTGCAGCCCCAGGATCAAGTCCACATACCTGCCTACAGGAAACAGGGCATCAATGAGTTCTTAGCTCCTGCCCATCTTTGTTAAGTCTCCCAGCTCACTTCTTTTGACCTTTTACTGGGCAGAACCAGGGCACATGGCACCCACCCCTGTACACAAGAAAGCCCGGGAAAGTGCGTAAGTAGCAAATGAGAACAGAGTTATCAAGATTGTTTTAACACTGGAGCTGGCCACGTTGCCTCTCTGAACCAAAGCAAGACTCTGTTGGCAAGAAAAAAAGCAGAGGAGCTGAGATGGATATTGAATGTGTAGCTAAAAGTGGCTGCCACACCGGGAAACTCACAATGTGCTAAATATGTTCTAATTTGTTCAGAGTTTTTATAGCAAAATGGTTAAATGCACAAACTCTGGAGAGAGGCTACCAAAGATTCAATCCCAGTTCCACTATTATGGACTGAATTGTGTCCTTGCCAAATTATGTTGAAGCTGTAACCCCCAGTATCTCAGACCATGACTGTTTGGAGATAAGGCCTTTAAACAGGTGAAAATGAAGCCATTAGATTGGGTCCTAATCTATTTGACTAGTGTCCTTACAAGAAGAGGAAATAGGACACAGAGAGACACCAGGGGTGTACATGCATGAAGGAATGACCATGAAGAGAGGCAGCAAGAGGGTGGCACCTGCATGGGTGTGCATGTACAGAGGGATGGTCATGAGGAGGGGCAGCAAGAGGGTGGCATCTGCATGGGTATGCGTGTACAGAGGGATGGCCATGAGGAGGGGCAGCAAGAAGGTGGCATCTACCTGGGTGTGCATGTACAGAGGGATGGCCATGAGGAGGGACAGCAAGAAGGCAGCCATCTGCATGCCAAGGAGAGGCCTCAGAGGAAACCATTCCTGTTGGCACCTTGATCTTGGACATTCAGCTTCCAGAACTGTGAGAAAATAAATTTCTGTGTAAGCCATCCAGTCTATGGTATCTTGTTCTGGAAGCCCTAGCAAACAAATACATCCACCCAGCTCACAGTCTGATCTTAGATGAGCTAATTAACCACTCTGTGCCTCTGCCTCTTTCCCTGTACACTGGAGATGATTATAACCCTGCTTCGTAGACTTATGTGAGGACTAAATGAGTTTAACCTGTACAAAGTACTTGGAACAGTGCAAGGTATGTAGCAAGCACGATGGGGATGACGGCATGATGTACACATGTGACTACGTGTAAATGCATTATCTTGGCACATCTTTTATTCATCATCATTCTTTCATTCAACACCTATTTATTGAATATTTAGTATGTGCCAGGCTTGAGCCAGACACTTGGAGACAACTATGAGCAAGGTAGACTGCGTCCTGAGGTTGCTGAGCTTGTTCTCTGATGGGAGAAATCAATAATAAATAAGTCAACAAATATATAAACAATGTAATTACTGATTAGGAGAAATGCTGTGAAGAAAATAAACATGGTGATGAGACAGAAACGAGAAGGAGCAACTGTATTCGGCTGGGCAGGCAGGAAACAGATCTGACTGGTGAAAGGCAATCCGCCACATAAACAGCCAAGGAAAGACCTTCCCAGGCAGTGAGTGCAGTTTGGTCAAAGACCTTAAGGAAGAAAGAGTCTGGCCTGTTATAGACTGGTCTAGATGGCTCACATTGCTGCAACATGGTGAGCCAGGGGAGTGGAGCCCCAACCAGGCTGAAGAGGTGTCCAGGCCCCAGACCACTCGGCACCTTGTAGGTAGCAGGAAGACATTTGGGTTGTATTCTCTTTTTTTGAGATGGAGTCTTGCTCTGTCCCCCAGGCTGAAGTGCAGTGGCTTAGTCTTGGCTCACTGAGACCTCGACCTCCCAGATTCAGGTGATTCTCCTGCCTCAGTCTCCTGAGTAGCTGGGATTACAAGTGCCCACCACCACGCCTGACTAATTATTTTTTTGTATTTTTAATAGAGACGGAGTTTCATCATGTTGGCCAGGTTGGTCTCGAACTCCTGACCTCAGGTGATCTGCCCTCCTTGGCCTGCCGAAGTGCCGGGATTACAGGCGTGAGCCACTGCACTGGCCACTTGGGTTGTATTCTCATGCAATGGCGGTCACTAAAGAGAGACATGATCTGCATAATGTGCTTATTTTTAATCAGGGAGACCAGCTGTAAATACTAATAGGTTGAAAAAGGGGTGGTGGCAAGGAAAATAGAAGAGTCCAGACAACCATTTGTGTGTGTAAGTATTTAATAAGGACCATGTGTTCTGTCATTACGCTGGCTTGGTGGAGGATTTCAGACTGTTCCATGTCTACTCGCTTGGCAGCTTGGGCTGCCCTTTCATTCCACTGCCCCTCCACGTCACCTCTGTGCAGTGCTTCTAGATAGTCTACAAGGTCCATGGCTATTGGACAGGGAGTTGACCACGTGAGGACGTCAGAGGAAAGGCAAGCACAGGTGACTGAAGGATGGACAGGTGTGTGCCGGCCACTGTCAGCTGATAGACTTCAATGAAGACAATAGGAATATGGGTAGAGCTGTTTTCTATAGAACAAAAAATTGTTTCCATTATTTCAGTATGCAAACTTCAGGGTTGCAGAGAAAGCAGGAGTGTCCCTACACCGCTGTGAAGATGGTTTGGTTAGATAGAGCTCCACAGGATGACAATGGTCAGGAAAAGGGCCACTGAGTGGTTCCATCAGCTGCTGCTAAGAGATCTGAGCCAACTCCACCCCTCTGTCAACAAGCATGGAGACTGATTGCCTGGCAACCGTGATGCTCCCCCCCTGTTTAGTATTAGAAGTTTTAATTAATCAAGCAAAACTGCTCTTGGTGTTATTCTCTGGTTTCATCTAAACCTAGTAATGTCTAAACCTATTAATGCGGAAGGACAGGGGCTCTCACAGTAGCTTGCCTCAGTCCCATACTGCGTGGGTGACCCTATCTCTAAAATCATAGTCTGTGAGAGTACCTAAGGTCCATGGCTTTCATTTTACAGATGAAACCCAGAGAATCTGGCTGGCTCAAGGTGACATAATCAGTTAACAGGAGGTTGCCTGGTTGGAGTTTAACTGAACTGGCCTGATTCGGCTTCCCGCAGGGACCATCTTCTGGCCGGTACTTGAAGGCCTGTCATGCCTGTTTGTAATGCAAAATGGCCCCTTGCAAAGTTGTGCTGGTGGAATTAGTCTCACTAACTCACAATTAGGGGGAGAACAGACTGAACCAGTGGAAAGACTACAACAAGGGCAGCTCTGTTACGTTCGAATACTGTTATCTATAGTGAAAAAAACTTTTAACAAAGGGCAGCCAAGGAAAGGTCCAGGCAGAACTCGCGTGGAAAAGATGGAGTCAGCTTGCCTTTCCAAGGCCCAGGGATCTGTGGGCTTGACAGGGCTGTCTGAGCAGGGATTGGAGAGCTGACACCCTGGAGTTTGAATCTGTGGAAACCAGGGGCCGGGATTGCAGAGAGTAGTGCTGGATGCCTATCTTTCAATTAGTGCATTCAAAGGGGCAAAAGCTGAGAGGGAGGGATTCGGTGTGGATATGCAGTTATTAGTGACATAAAAATCCAACAGGCTCGCATAGTGACGGCTATCATCTGAGATCTGAAGCACAGGGACCTGTTTTTCAGAAATGAACAGCCCAAGGTGTATTCATTTTGTCCTAGGCGATGGGCCCCAGGTAAGTTTGGAACTTAGCATGCATCAGACCCTGTGCTTATCTGCCCTGCCCAATTTCTTTTACGGGTTAGCAAGGTTCAAATGAAAGTGCGGGCAGTCTTGAATAAGAAAGGGGCAGGAATAGGAAACAAATAGTTTAGGCAGTTGTGGAGATAAGAGAGGGCTTTGTTAGCCAGGAGGCAGACTCACCTTTTTGAAGCAGGAAGAGGAAAGTACTTTGCAATTCAATAATCACTGAGCGCCCACATTAAGTGTTAGGAAAGGCACTAACATGACAGGCTACTAAGAGGGGCAGAGTAGAGGCCCTCCTCTTCACAGCCCACATTCTTCACTCAGTGTAACTCTGAGGCTCACTTTCTTCTTAGTACAAATTGGTTCTACTCATCTCACTTCAATCTTCAGCAGCTGGGGCCTGTGGCAGTCCCAAAGTGTGTGTGTGTGTGTGTGTATACACGCGCGTGCACGTGTGTGCGTATGAGGTGCTGGCAGGGGTGGTGTGGCAGGGAGGTTGTGCTGGCAAATTATGGAGTATTATAAAACTGGTAAAAATGACTTAGCTCAATTCCTTTTTCAAGACCAGTATTACCCATGATACCAAAACCAGACAAAGGCATCACAAGAAAAGAGCTATAAATTATTCTATTTTTAAAGGTCTTGTTTATTTCATGTTTGTAAACAAAGTAAGTTCATTTGCCTGATGCACACAGCATCAGGCTGAGACGCTGGGCTGCAGCAGAGAATGAAGTTTAATTGTAGGGCAGCCAAACAAGGAGACAGAAGGAAACCTCAAATTATGTGCCCCTATGGAGTTTGAGGGTAGAGTTTTTAAGGGTTTTGGGATGGCCAAAGTATGATTATTGGTCGGTCAAAGAGTACAGAGTGAAGTCATGGGACAGGAAGGTACAGAAGCTGTGTTCTCATGCTGATTCCAGTCCTCTGTGGGGTTGGCGTCAGCTGCTTGTTGGCATCAGCTGTTTCACTGCAATTTGGGAGCTAAAAATCATCTTAAGCCATTCTTAAACAAACGTCTTATGAATTTAGTGTTAGAGAACCTATCTATTTTAAACAAAAGCTTTATATTTCTAATGTCGGAAATTCTATCTATAGGAACAACAAGGATACAAATGGTATCTAGTGCTACGTGACTTTTGGTTACAAAGAAATGGGCCAAAGTGCAGCCTGATTAATGCTTAATTATAACTCTGTTTCATCAAGAATTCCTGTTAACCCTGTAAGGATGGCTTCATGTTTACTTAATTCTTTCTCACAGTGATTTATCTTTGTATAACTTTAAAGAGCCAGAATCCATGTTTGTGTTAACATGACTTTAATTCCATTTTGTTTAATAAATATTCTTTCGTCATTTACTATATACAAGGCATTGTACATATCTGTATTAGCGCATTCATCACATCACACGAATGATACAATCGTGCGTCTGACTCCCCTACTTACAGGTAGTTCCATTAAGGCAGTGTTCATCCTTCACTCACGTTTGCATCCCCACCACCTTCAACAGGCCGTTCCCATAGTAGCAGGTATTTAACATCTGTTTGAGGAATTTAGATCCAAATGGTGTACACCTTTAATATAAGGCTGAACTTTCAAGTGAGAAAATTGAGGAGTGGAAACTGGAGATGATTTGGAGGTGAATTTAGGTATGTGAGTATGTGGGAGGAACAATATTCATGGGGAATGAGGCTAGGAAGTGGGATAGAATCAGGCCATGCCAAAGAGCTGGAGTATCATTTTATTGCTAATGAGGAGACTGAAGGGTTTGAGGACAATGAGAGATCATTTTCATGTTAGTTTTTAGAAAGAAAATTTTTGTAAAGCCCGATGAGTAGCAGTTACACATATGGCTTTCCATTGTGAATAACAGATAACCTGACTGCCTGAATTAAAACAAAGCAGGAAATTTACTGGTTTGTAAAAATAAGAAGTCCAGAAGTAGGGTAGACTTCAGGCACAATTTGATCAAGATCTCACCTTCAGTTTTCTGCAATTATCTTGGCTTTTTCCTCCTCCATGTGTAGACATCATCTCCAGACTAGTTTCTCTCATGGTTTCAAGATTGCTGCCAGCAGAAACCAGAGCTATTTGATTCTTCCCCCCACCCAATGATTAATGAAAAGTCCTAAGTTTCACAGTAATTAGACCAATTTAGGTCTCACCCTTCATGAACAAATTAACATAGCCAGAAAATTTGGATTAAACTGATTGGCTTTGGCCGATTGAGGCCACCTCCATAGCCAAGATCAGTCTTCCCGAAAGACATGACTACTGCACCATAGAAGCAAGCCCAGGACCAGATGACAATGCTTACTACAAAGTGGCAGAATAAATGTCTAAGGACATGGAAGAAATTCATTAAAAAGAAGAATGGCAAAGGAGAATTTGCCTTACTTTATTAAAATTATCAAAATAAAATGATATTGGCATAGAGAACCCAGACATAGATATGTTGATACTAAAATTAATGACAAAGGTGACAATTTGATGGTAAAGCACTTTTAATTGAAAATGCTGGCATAATTATTAATCAAACTGGAAAAAACTAAGTTAGTTAGATCCCTGCCTTGTAACAGAAATTTTAAAATTCTGAATGAGGCAGGCTGCACTGGCTCACTTGCATAATTCCATCACTGAGGTGGGTGAATCACCTGAAGTCAGGAGTTGAGACCAGTCCGGCCAATATGGTAAAACTTGTCTCTATTAAAAATACAAAAAATTAGCCCAGCATGGTGGCAGGCACCTGTAACCTCAGCTACTTGGGAGGCTGAGGCAGGAGAACTGCTTGAACCTGGGAGGCGGAGTTTGCGGTGAGCTGAAATCGCACCATTGCACTCCAGCCTCGGCAACAAGAGCAAAACTCTGTCTCAAAAATAAATAAATAAATAATACAATAAAATAAAAAATAGAAATTTTAAATGTATCAGAGAATTAAAAGTAAGAAACAAAACAAAACCACACACACACTAAAAACATTAGAAGAAAATTGAAAGAATATTTGAATAATATTAGCTTAGAAGAGACCTTTCCAAGTAAGCCTGGAAACCCAGAAGCCGAGAGAGAGAGAGAGAGAAAGAGAGAGAGAAATGTTTGACCTTAAAAAAATTAAAAATACTTTTATGTCAAAAACATCAAAACCAAAGTCAAAAGGAAAGTAATAAACTGAAAAAAATTTATAAAATACATAGCAGAAAAGGGATTCTTGTCCCTAACATATAAAGACCTAAAATTTTTTCAATAGAAAATTAATAGTCAGGGAAATGAAAAGGAAAACATCAATTTGGCAATGTAACAACCTTTAAAAATAATGATAATAGTCAGTCTTGGTGGGGTGTAGAGAAACTAATATTTTCATATATTGCTGGTGGTGGTATAAATCATTACCTTTTTAGAAAGATATCTGAAAATATATATGAACACTAAAAATATCTACATTTGGCTGGGCATGGTGGGTCACGCCTGTAACCCCAGCACTTTGGGAGCCCAAGGCAGGCAGACCACTTGAGGTCAGGAGTTTGAGACCAGCCTGGCCAGCATGGTGAAACCCTATCTCTACTAAAAATACAAAAATTAGCCAGGTGCGGTGGCCAGTGCCTGTAATCCCAGCTACTCGGGAGGCTGAAGCATGGCAAGCGAATCAATTGAACCTGGGAGGTAAAGTTTGCAGTGAGCCGAGATTACACCACTGCACTCCAACCTGGGTGACAAAGCGAGACTCCATCCCCCCCGAAAAGAAAAATACCTACTTTCTGAATCAGAAATCTCACATTTAGGAATTTTTTCAGAAATAAGTCACACCTACATAATTATATATATATATATATATATATATATATATATATATATATCTCCTATACATTGTGATTGTGGACAGTGGCAAAAAATGGAAACAAATGTTTGTCAGTAGGGCTATGGCTAAATAAATTGTGACACAACCAAATATGGAATATTATTAAGCTGCTAGAAATGACTTTGCGCAGCTCATTTTTTGAGGCCCTGATACCAAAACTAGACAAAGACATCAGAAGAAAAGAAAACTGCAGACTGATATGTCTTATAAATATAGATACAAAAATCTTTAACATGTTAGCAATCCAAATCCAGCAGTGTATTAAAAAGATTATACATCATGACCAACTGAAATGTATTCCAGGAATGCAAAATTGATTTAACATCTGAAAATCAATCCATGTAACACATGGAATTAACCCATTTATGCCTGAGTTTGTGTTTTTTGAATTTTTGCAATCAGACCTTGGCAATGACCTTGAGCAGTAGGATATAAATAACTCCCACATGCTTAGCGTTCCAATAATGGAACACTAGGCATAAATGGGCTAATAGAATTAAGGACAAAAGTATGATCATCTCAATAAACACAGAAGAAAGAATTGACAAAATCCAACACCCCTTCATGACAAAAGCAATCAACAACTAGACTAAAAGAGTACTTGTAAAACTTGATGAGGGCCACATACAAAAATCCCAACAGCTAACATCATATTTGATGATGAAAGGTTGAATGCTTTTCCCTAAGATCAGTAACAAAATAAAGATGTTCACTCTTGTCACTTCTGCTCAACATGGTGCTGGAGGTTCTAACGCAGGGCAATTAGGGAAGAAAAATAAGTAACAGCATCCAAATTGAAAAGGAAAATGTAAAACTACCTCTATTTGCAGATGACATAATCCTGAATATAGAAAATCTTAGGGAATGCATACACCCACACACAATACCAGAACAAGTTTAGCAAGGTTTCAGATTACAAGATCAACGTACAAAATCAGTTTGTTTCTGGCCAGGCGTGGTGGCTCATGCCTGCAATCCCAGCTCTTTAGGAGGCCAAGGCAGGTGGACCACTTGAGGTCAGGAACTTGAGATCAGCCTGGCCAACATGGTGAAACCCTCTCTTTACGAAAATACAAAAATTAGCTGGGTGTGGTGGTGCACGCCTGTAGTCTCAGCTACTCAGGAGGAAGGAGGATCACTTGAACCTGAGAGGTGGACGTTGCAGTGAGCCAAGATTGCACCACTGCACTCTAGCCTGGGTGACAGAGTAAATGAGACTCTGTCTAAAAAAAAAAAAAATTCACTAGCAACAAACAATCTGAAAACAAAATTATAAAAAACAATGTATTTATAATAACATCAAGAAGAACAAAATAGGAATAAATTTATGCAAAACTTATAGCTAAAAATGTCAAAACATTGTTGAAAGAAATTAAAGGAAACTTAGATAAACAGAAAAAAATTCCATGTTCATGAACTGGAAGACCAATATTGTTAAGATGGCAATGTTCTCCCAACTGATCTACAAATTCAGTGCAATCCCTAGCAAAACAACAGCTAGTTTCTTTGCCAAAACTGACAAGTTGGTTTAAGAGTTCATATGTAAATGGGAGGGACATAGAATAACCAAAATAATTTTGAAAGAGAACAAAGTCAGAGAATGTCTTAGTCTGTTTTGTGCTGCTATAACAGAATAGTACAGACTGGGTATTCTCTGAACAGAAATGTATTGGCTCACTGTTCCGGGGGCTAGGAAGCCCAAGATCAAGGAGCCAGCATCTGACATGGACCTTCTTGCTGCATCGTTCCATGGCAGAAGGGCAAAGAGAGAGCAAGAGGGGCAAAGAGATGGGAGAGAAAAAGGGTGCAAAAGAGAGCAAGAGACAAAGAGTGCATGTGTGCAGGAGAGCAAGAGGGGCAGAGCCCTCACAGCCTAATCACCTCCCTTTACGCCTCGCCTTCCAGCGTTGCTGGGTTAGGGATACAGTTTCTAATACGTGGTCTTTCAGGGACATGTTCAAACCATAGTGGAGGACTCAGACCTCCTAATTCTATTTTAATTATTTTTATTTTTTATTTTTTGAGATGGAGTTTCACGCTTGTTGCCCAGGCTATAAAGTACAATGGCGCGATCTCAGCTCATTGTGACCTCAACCTCCCAGGTTCAAGCAATTCTTCTACTTGAGCCTCCAAAGTAAGTGGGATTACAGGCATGTGCCACCACGCCCAGCTAATTTTTTTTTGTATGTGTATTTTTTGTACAGACGGGGTTTCTCCATGTTGGTCAGGCTGGTCTTGAACTCCTGACCTCAGGTGATCCACCAGCCTCGGCCTCCCAAAGTGCTGGGATTACAGGCATGAGCCACTGTGCTCGGCCAGACCTCCTAATTTTAAAACTTACTACGGTAACCAAGGCAATGTGGTGCTAGCATAAGGTAGACCTATAAATCAACAGAATACAATTGAGAGCCCAGAAACAAACCCTCACATTTATGGTCAATTGATTTTCAACAAGGGTGCCAAGACAGTTCAGTGGGAAAAGAAAAATCTTTTCCAACAAATCGTGCTGGTCCAACTGGATAACTACATGAAGAAGAATAAAGTTGGATCCTTTCCTGGTGTCTTACACACACACACACACAAAAAAAAACTAAAAATGGATCAAAGGCCTAAATGGAAGAGTTAAAACTATAAAACTCTTCAAAGAAAGTATAGGAGTAAGTCTGGTGGTCTTGGCTTAGGCAAACTCTTTGTAGATATGACACCAAAGGCACAAGCAGCAAAAAATAAAAAGTAGCTAATTTGGACTTCATTAAAATTAAAAACTTTGGTGCTTCAAAGGATATAATATAAAAGTGAAAGAACAACCAGAAGAATAAATTGTCATGTATTTGATAAGAGATTTGTATGAAGAACCATCACAACTCAATAGTCAAAAGATAATTTTAAAATGGGCAAAATAACTAAGTAGATGTTTCTTCAAACAAGATGTATGAATGGCCCTTAAGCACATGAAAAGGTGTTCAAAATCATAGCACCTAGGAAAATGCAAATCAAAACCACAGTGAGATACCACTTCACTTATGAGGATCGTTATAATTTTAAAAAGATTTAATGGGCAATAACAACTGTTGGCAATGATATGGAGAAATAGAAATTCTCATACACTGCTGATGGTAATGTAAAATGGTACAGCCATATGGCTCCAATATGGAGCCTCCAGAACCGCAAGCCAATAAATTTCTGTGCTATTCTGTTACAGCAGCACAAAATAGACTAAGTCATTCCCTGACTTTGTTCTTTGGCAGTTCTTCAAAAGGTTAAATATAGAGTTATTGAATGACCCAAAAATTTCACTACTATGTAGAAATAAAAACATATCCACAAGAAAACATGTACATGAATGTTCACAGCAGCATTATTTCTAATAGTCAAAATAAAGAAACAACCCAAATGTTTACTAACAGGTAAGTGGATAAACAACAGATAAATGATTGTGGTACATTCATTCAATAAACTACTATTTGGCAAAAAAGCAACTTAAGTACTGATGCATACCACAGTGTGGATGAGTACGCTAAAGAATTCAGAAACAAAAGATCACATATCATGTGATTCCATTTATATGAAATATTAAGAATGGGAAAATCCATGAAGACAAAAATTAGTTTAGTGGCTGCCCCTCGTAAACCACTAATCTACTTTGGGGCAAAGTGGGAAATAAAAGGTATAGAATAATAGGACTGATAATAGATATAGAATTTCTTTTTGAAGCAATGAAAATGTTATTGATTGGGGTGATAATTGCCTAACTGTGTATGTATACTAAAAATCATTGAATATATCATTAAATGGATATATTGTATGGTGTGTGAATTATATCTCAATAAAGCTGTGATTTTTTTAAATAAATGAGTTAAATCTCTTTGTATTGACTTGGAGGGATGTCCATGATATATTTTTAAGTCAGAAAAGCGTTCTATAATAATATATATATACCATAATCCCATTTTTTGTTTTAAAATGTGGATGTATATGTGTATGTACATGAACAAATATTCAAAGGATGCATACCAGTCTATTCATACTGGAGATAGGAGGGAAGGGGTTGGAGATAATGGGAGATTATTAACTTTTTATTATACATA
>NW_016107379.1:2618439-2627985 GCF_001604975.1 Cebus imitator | reverse complement strand
AAAAAAAAAAAAAAAAAAAAAAAAAACCTTTAGGGAATTAATTTATAAAAGTTTTGATGTAATTGTTGAAAATTAATTCTTTTGACCAACGATATTAAAAACCCAGGAAAGGATCCACGAGCATCCACGTAAGATTGCAACAGCCAGATTTCTTCTGGTGAATGACATTCATACAAGGTAACTCTGTCACTTCCTACAGCTGCAAACACTAGTGGATCTCCTTTTTTACTGTGCCAGTTAAACTGAACTCAAAACAATGGTTGGTTATGGTCTTCCTTGAAACTGTTCACACATTTGAAAGAATATTTGCATTTCTTTGATTTCCATTTTTCCTTTCCCCAACTTTTCCTTCCCGGTACATTTGCGTGTTTTTCGGTGTATCAGGGCATTCAGTGTTTCTAACACTTTGTATACTGACAGCATCTTCATTCTCATCTCCAGAGAGGTCTGGGTTGCTGTTCTCATCACTGTTTAGCTTCTCGGTTTCACTTTTTAATTGAGCATGTAGGACATGAATTTTCGAAAAGTGAAATAGAGAAAGGAAATCAAAGAAAAGAAAAAGAGAGTGGGGACAGTAAGAAAGGGAGATTGGAGCAGGGAAGAGAGTGGAGGCTGAGGGAAGGAGGCAGGGCAATCAAGCACACTAAAGGTGACCAGGACTTGCCCTAAACAGTAGAAATAAAAAGGAGACAGATTCCCAGGATGTTGTAAAAGTAGGATTAAGAAATAGGACTTAATTCCTGAGTGAAGATGAGATCACTTGAAGAGAGAAAAGGAGTTGTTGCTAATTCCCAGATTTCAGGCTGATCAATGAATCAGGAGGCTTCCTAGAGTTTGGTTTTGAATTGGAGGTACTGTGGGCTGATCAGATAAAAACAAGGATGGATGAGTGGTTTGCAGAGAGATACCATTAAACAGAGGGAGAGCCCAGTGTTAGAAGAGACAGGACTACATGCAGACTACTGAGGACACATCTGCACAAGGAGGCGCTCCCTGTGAAGGAATATGTGAGAAGCAGTCAGAGAGGAAGAAGGAAATCCAGGAGATTGCAAAGACATCCCAGGAACAAAAAGATGCCTGAGTTTCCAGGAGGACAGCCAGGAGTCCCTGCAGCAGTTAGCAGAACTCAGTGACCGAAGGGTCATTCACTGTGAATCTACAAGGAGCATTTTTGACAGAGGAGGTGTGGAATTGAAAGATGGATGGGGGCTGAAAGTAAAGCAAGGACTGGAGGTAAAGAGAAGGTAAAATACTTTCGAGAATTTTCTCATCAAAGGAAAGGGAAGTGATGAAATTGGAGCTTGACTAAGAAAGCAGGATCTGTGGAAGGTGTTTTTAGGATGGAGGAAATACATGTATGTTTGTAGACTAAGAGGAATGACCACATGAGAGGGAGGGATCAGATACCAAAAGAGAGCATTAGGAGAGGACAGAATAAAGAATAACAGCTGATAGAGTTTGGCTTGGAAATAAAGTTGAGGACCCTTATCTTCTAAGAGGGTGGAGAAAGAAAGAGAGACGATAAAAAGATACTTTTTGGTGAAGAGAAGTTGAGAATATCTTCCAAGCACAGTGCAGAATATCTTCTGTTAAATATTTTAAATATGTAACAACCAGTGCAGAAAGGACGCCAGCCTGTCAGACACTGGCTGCCCACCTCAGCAGATCCTGGAGGCCTCCTTCTCGCTTTGCTGTTAACTCTTTAGTTCCTGGATCATAGCAAGGTCTTGGGGTAAAGACGGGGCAGTTGGCTGGCAGACAGCAGGGTGGGACAATAAAACTATCAGCCGGAAGCAACATCACTTGGTTAGAACTTTAAAAAAAAACTGAGTGTGAATTACTTAAAGTCCTCAAAAACAGCCACTTGTGACAAAAAGGATATCATCCCATAAAATGATTAGTCTTTAACTCTCTAATTTAGAATGTTTTTTTAAAAAAAAAACAATAGAGAATGGATGACTTCCATAAGTTTAACGTATGTTGGCAAAAAGTCCAAAAAGGAGACCGATTAAAATCAAAATTGTTCCCTTTTTTGGCTTGTTCTCTTGTAGCAGACACAATCTCCTGGTTAAAATAGGGAAAATTGAGTAAAATAGGGCAAATGTCAGTGAATTCCAGAACACAGGATCTGGTTTTCATTTGTGGCTCTTCCTCTGAACACTAGTCACAAATGGCTTTGCAACTCTGTCTCCCACTGGAGGAGAATGGCAGGAGTGATATAGGACTCCAGAGAATACAGGAAAATGCTCGGGAATTCCCAGATCACAACTGCCAAGTGCAAAATATGGAAACTGTCACCAAGGTAACATGTCAGCCTCCAAAGGAAGGCACCACTGTACTTGTCAGTACCTCGTTTTGGAAATACTTCTTCCTTATCACTCCAAACCATTGCAGTGCTCTCACACCAGGTATGCTGGTCTGATCGATGCTTGCCTGTGGAGCTGTCTGAAAACTTGGTCCTTGATCTGTGGTGTGCTGTAGCCTTTCCAAATAGAATTTTCTTACTGAAAGAGGCCTTGGTAATCATCTTATCCAGGCCCTTTAGAGATGAGGAAACTACAGCGGACAGCTATTTAATAGAAGGTTAAGCAACATTCAGATTCCTGGCTCTTTTAATTCAGTATCTTTATTTCTAACTTATTTGTTGGAAAGTTTAAACTACAATGTATATACATACAAAGGGAGTTTCTTGACGTATATGATATGCCAGTAATTCGGGTAAGATTCCAGAATGAGACAACCTCAGAGGTTTTAAGATAAAATATGGAATGCATTAACATTTGAATGGATAGCTGATATGTTGACCCAACTGGACTCATGCATATAGTCAGAATGCAGCTTTATTCACTTCCATTAAATCTGCTCTATGAGGCCAGTTTTTCTGCCCCTCGGATGAATAAATACACAGGCCTTATGACATTTTAGTTTACTCCGAAACAATTAAAAGCCCTCTTTTAGCCAAAAATACACTCTTATTTCAGTGACAAATATGCATCATACAGGCTAGGCGTGGTGGCTCATGCCTGTAATCCCAACACTCTGGAAGGACAAAGTGGGCCGATCACTTGAAGTCAGGAGTTTGAGACCAGCCTGGCCAGCATGGTCAACGTGGTAAAACCCCATCTCTACCAAAAATTAATTAACTGGGCATGGTGGCGCATGCCTGTGATCCCAGCTATTTGGGGGGCTGAGGTGGGAGGATAGCTTGAACTGGGAGGCAGAGCTTGCGGTGAGCCGAGATTGAGCCACTGCACTCCAGCCTAGGTGACAGAGCAAGAGTCCAATCTCAAAAAAAAAAAGATTGTTAGAGGAGATAAGATAGGGGCATACTTTGGAGATATGATATGTTTGATTCCAAACTATTATTTCAAATATAAGGCAAATATTTCAATAAAACAAGTGACACACACACACACACACACACACACACACACACATATATATATATATATATGCATAGTACAATTTGACCTAGAAATCCAGTTTTAGATATATATCCGAAGGAATATAAATCATTCTACCATAAAAACACATGCACCTGTATGTTCATCACAGCACTATTCACAATAGCAAAGTCAGGGAATCAACCTAAATGCCCATCAACAGTAGGCTGGTCTGGGTGCGGTGGATCACACCTATAATCCCAGCACTTTGGGAGGCTGAGGTGGGCCAATCACTTGAGCTCAGGGGTTCGAGACCAGCTTGGCCAATGTGGTGAAACCCCGTCTCTACTAACAAAACAACAAATTAGCTGGGCGTGGTGATGTGCACCTTTAATCCCAGCTACTCAGGAGACTGAGGCAGGAGAACTGCTTGAACCCAGGAGGAGGAGGTGATGGTGAGCCAACATTGTGCCGCTGCACTCCAGGCTGGGTAACAGAGCAAAACTGTGAAAAAGAAAGAGAGAAAGAGAAAGAAAGAAAGAGAAAACAATAGACTGGATAAAGAAAATGTGGTACATATACACCATGAAATATTATACAGCTATAAAAAAGAATGAGATCATGTCCTTTGCAGCAACATGGATGGAGCTTGAGGCTATTATCCTAAACAAATTAGCACAAGAACAGAAAACCAAACACTGCAGGTTCTCACTTAGCAGTGTGAGCTAAACATTTGATACACATGTACACAAAGAAGTGAACAACACACACGGAGCCAACTTGAGGGTGGCAGGTGGGAGGAGGGAAAAGATTGAAAAACTCCCTATTGGGTACTATGCTTATCACTGGGGTGACAAAATAATCTGTACACTAAACCCCTGTGACACGCAATTTACCTATATAACAAACCTGCACATATACCCTGAACTAAAAAGTTTTTTAAAAAAAATGTGTGGTACAGTAAAATAAACTTAAAAATTCCACACTTGAGTGGGAAAAGGTGGGTAATGGTAGGCTTTCTGTGTTTTCCTTCCAGCCTAGTGCTTCCACCATCTTTCTACTCTTACTGGCTGCCCGATTCCTCCAAGACGGGAGAAGGAAAGAGAGCTGAGGAGCCGGGAGGTGTTGGATGGCTCTTGCTACAATGGCTACCTCTGGCTGTGGCCGATGTTTCCAGCTGACACTTCCTCTTACGAGCCCTGTGATGAGTTTGTTGGATGTCACTTACCACGGCCACCCTGCTGGGGACCTTCTCACCACCCATTCATCCTCGTGGAATGAACAGGTTCATTTTGCTTCTGCCTCGTTGCTTTAGAGTCTTGCCCCAGACTCTGCACTTTTGGAGGCAAACCTCTGGCCTCTTTCTGCAGAAGCTGCTGCCTTTCCAAGCAATCCTCTTGGGTACAGTCAAGGTCAATCCTGCCCTATGTGACTCTCTTAGACTTGTCTTCTGTGAGAGTAAATTACTTCCCCAACCACAGTCCCTACCTGATGTTGAGGCCACTTTTACTAACTCTGGTCCTTTAGGTTTCTCAGGCATGAGCCAGGCACCAGTCCGTGGTGTTCCCAAAACTGCAAGGAACATCCATGGAGCTCTCCAGGAGGTCTGCCTTAAGTCCTTCTCGCTAGACTTCAGGTGAGAGAAAAGCCCTCTTCCCCTCCCTGTGGTAAATGCAGACAAAGGGCCTCTTAGAACGCCTATGACAGGGTAAATGAGAAATTCAAGAACACTCCTTTGCAAATCCTATATAGTAGTCTAGAACTTTGCTTGGAATGTGACTGTGGTCGACAACTATTATCTGGGGCCTCTCTCAAAATGGGAATAAAATAAAGGCTTCCATTTACTCCTGTGAGCAGATGTACTCTCATTATCCTTCCAATTGCCTTTATAAGGTTTTCTTTAATAGGCAGTTTTGATAATGATCAAATGCCATTTCAATGACTTTCTATGATTTTTTTTTTTTTTTTTGAGACAGAGTGTTGCTCTGTCGCCCAGGCTGGAATGCAGTGGCCTGATCCCAGCTCACTGCAACCTCCGCCTCCTGGGTTTAAGCAGTTTTCTGCCTCAGCCTCCTGAGTAGCTAGGATTACAGGCTTGTGCCACCATGCCCGGCTAATTTTTGTATTTTTAGTAGAGACGAGGTCTCACCATCTTGGCCAGGCTGGTCTTGAACTCCTGACCTCGTGATCCACCCATCTTGGCCTCCCAAAGTGTTGGTATTACAGACATGAGCCACAGTGCACAGCCAATTTTTTTTTTTAAGGAGTCTTGCTCTGTGGCCAGGCTGGAGTGCAGTGGCGCAATCTCAGCTCACTGCAACCTCCGACTCCCTGGTTCAAGTGATTCTCCTGCCTTGGCCTCCCAAGTAGCTGGGATTACAGGTACACACTACCTTACCCAGCTAATTTTTTGTATTTTTAGTAGAGAGGTGTTTCACCATGTTGGCCAAGATGGTCTCTAGCTCCTGACCTCATGATCCACCTGCCTCGGCCTCCCAAAGTGCTGGGAGTACAGCCACTGTGTGCCCCCTCCCCCGATTTTGTTGTTTATCAGAGACTACTTGGATTACCAGTTGTTGGATAAGCTTTGGCAATGACTTTGTTATACAGAGATTTTTATTGTAACGACAGTCATTGCAATTGGACCAACAGCAGGGATTTCCAGAATCCCTGAGAGCATTATTTATGAGCTGTGCTTCTCAATTTTGTTTTTTCAAATGAATTAGGGAAGTGATTTGAATCATAAAATAACAACAACGAATTGGCTGCCAAAGAGAAAGAAAATGAGCAAGAATATAAAATTTCCTTGTAATTCTAAATGTTTGTAGTGGTTTCAGTTAGATAGTAAATTCACTTATATCAGAAAAACCAACACCACCCTCCACCCCCTCAAATAGATGGATGTTTGTGCTATTCACCAGAGTTAGGATATCAGCCTTGTAGAACAACGTGGTTTCGGAATCAGGATGCCTAGTTGTGGTTGTGTAGAATGTTGATGTCTCTGAGTATGACTCTCCATTTTACACAAAATCTGACAAAGTTTGTGGCTGGCATCTCTTTCTGGGCCTAAGCTCTGTTTCTTCCATGTGCCAGTCTCTTACTCCGTGCCTGGCCCTTTCCTCACAGCCTCCTCATTTTGGCACACTATCACTATCAACAGGTCATTTGAAGGTACAAAATGAATCTTTGTTTGTATTTTTTAAAAAGACAGCCAGTTCTGATCAAACTCCTTACCATCGATAGGACACACATGAGCGTTCTGAGATCAGAAGAAAAGAGTTCACATACGAGAGGGCAGAACCAAGCTCAGTGGTCTAGGGGTTCTTGGGAACAGAGGGAGTGCTGCAGATGTTAGAGAACCTATATCCTCCACCGACAATGGCCATTCCAGAGATGGCCTTTGAATTGGAGGTAGAAGTGGACAGGACCTTTATTAAAGGTCACATTTTACAATGGATCAATGTGACAACCTCCCAAGTGATGCCAAGGAATAGTACATACTCTGAGAGCTAGCTTCCTGTGAAAAGGAGTTAGAAGAGGATGCAGGAAGATCCTCACAAATATGTGCTTGCCTCATCAACACAGCAATTCCTCACTCCCACTTCCCAAACACTCAGGACCAAGCTGCCTTGGGGCCTTTGCTGGTCTTTGTGAGGTAGGAGCAAGTGCTGGCTGGAAGCCTTCAGAGACTCATTTAAAATTCATCTCTGAAAAATATATCCAAAAGAAAAAAAGACAACCAGTTCTGGAGAAGTATTTCAGTCTTACACCCATATATGATTTAAAATATCCAAGGTCACATTGACACATGGTGGACAACAAATTTTAACAGATGGGATACCAAGAAAAAGGCACAGAGAAGACAGTGTTTTGTGTGTACTCTCAAAGCTTCACTTGAACCCTCTTGACATTAACAGAATCTGCTTATAGCAACCAACTCTCCTTCATGGTCAGCATTTTAACATACAGCTTCAGCTGGTAATATCACTGTCAGAAATGTAATTCATTTTGCTTTTGGGGTTTATTTAGAGGGACATTTTGGAGATGAAGGCGGCAGTGATTTAGTGGTTCTGAGGAATGGCACTGAGCCTGCAATCCCCACAAACTCAAGTTGGTTTTTTTTAGGAAACACAGCCTGGCTCTAAATGAAAATGAAAATGCTGAAATAAATTAAACCTGGTACAAGGGTTCTTAATCCTTCCACAAAAAATTGGGGGAGGGGAAAGTAAGAGCATTTTATAAATTGGGAGCCCTACTCCCAAGAAAGGCAGTGACATGGCATGAGCATGTCAGAATCACCTGTGGTTCTTCGTCAAAATACTTCTGTTCTGGTTTCCCCCCGCCACCTCCAGTCAGGTTTTGACCCCGGGTCTGAGGTGGACCCAGCATGTTTGTTTTTCTAGAGCCCCCACTGGTGATTCTGATGTGAAAACAGAACACCATTGCTCTGTTTGAGGGACAACTAACTCTCTGGCTGAATCTAGTTCTGAAAGAATGAATTGGAAGATCTAGCTAGAAGGCTTTTTCCGGTATTGCAGAGAGAAATGAAAGACTTGGGGACAGGGAGTGGGGGTATCATCAGAGGTGGGGTCCATGGATGGGCCTCAAGCAATTCTTTTTTTTTTTTTTTTGAGACAGTCTCTCTCTGTTGCCTGGGCTGTGGCATTCCTTTTGCTCTCTGCACCCCCCACCTCCCGGGTTCAAGCGATTCTTGTGCTTCAGCCTCCTGAGTAGCTGGGATTACAGGCACGCGCCACCATGCCCAGCTAATTTTTTGTATTTTTAGTAGAGACGGGGTTTCACCGTGTTGACCAGGATGGTCTCGATCTCTTGACCTCGTGATCCACCCGCCTCGGCCTCCCTAAGTGCTGGGATTACAGGCTTAAGCCACCGCGCCCGGCCTGCAATTCTTAACTTTGGGGGAGTCAGACCACTTTGAGGGTCTGATGAATGTGATAGTTACTTTCCTCAGAAAAATATGTATAAGCTAAATTCCCACAAAATTGAGCATATACTTTCAAGGGAGTCTAGACTAAGATTCAGTTTTTGCTTTTGCTGTTTTAATTGTATAATGGTCCCATTCATTAAAGTAAGGAAAACAAGAGAAGACAAGATCCCTAGTCTCGGGACGCTTACAGTCTAGCAGCCAGGAGAAAACAGTTACAAGAAATCAATATATAGAAAAAAAAAAAAAAAAGAATCAATATACACATAGTAGACAATAATCACAAGAATTGTGGGGAAAAGAGAGTTCTGGCACCAAACATTAATTGCAGAATTTGAATATGCCGAATTGGAGAAGGTTCTTAGAAACACCTGGTTGGGCCGGGCGCGCGCAATGGCTCACGCCTGTAATCCCAGCACTTTGGGAAGCCGAGGTGGGCGGATCACTTGAGGCCAGGAGTTTTGAGACCAGCCTGGCCAACGTGGTGAAACCCCATCTCTACTAAAAAAGCAAAAATTAGTCGTGCATGGTGGTGGGTGCCTGTAGTCCCAGCTACTCAGAAGGCTGAGGCGGGAGAATCTCTTGAACCCTGGAGGCGGAAGTTACAGTGAGGTGAGATCGCGCCACCGCACGCCAGCCTGGGAGACAGAGCGAGACTCTGTCAAAAGAAGAAAGAAAGAAAGAAGAAAAGAAAGAGAAAGGAAGAAAGAGAAAGAGAAAGAAAGGAAAGGAAAGAAAAGGAAAAGAAAGAGAAAGAGAAAGAGAGAAAAGAGAAAGAGAAAAGCAAAGAAGAAAAGCCTGCTTGGAGAGGCAACAGTTTAAAGGAGACAGGTGTGGTACTGAAGCCCCCAAAAGAATGGAGGGCAGGCTGACAAAGGCAGGTTGTTAAAGGAGGGTCCTCTGTGGGAGGCCAGAGAGGCTGTGCTTGGAATGAGGTTCATGATGAGCCCGGGATAAAAACGGCATGGATCCACGCTGCTGCTAGAGTCACTAACACAGTGACATGGGGCCCTATGGTAGGTTGGGGGTCTGGGGTGGGGGAAGCTGTTAAAACGCTGATAAACACAGTTTATGACGGACTCAGGCAAGACGGGAGGAAAGCTACAAGCTGGCGCTAGAAGGGCGGCCTTGGTATCTGCTATTCGTCGCCAGGGTCAGAAGTTGGCTCTGTGTTTGTTCAATACGATGAAAGGAAAGAAAGAAAAAAAAAAAAAAAAA
>NW_016107379.1:2599115-2618419 GCF_001604975.1 Cebus imitator | reverse complement strand
ACGTTCAGCCAATGGGCATGAAAATGAATTTTAGCTGTCATGTGCAAAATCCCTAGGTGTGTGAACGGAAGGGAGCCAGGCAGAAGGTTACAACAGGTCAGGAATAAATAACCACCGGGCGGAGGATCCCAGATTCAGTCCTTCCTTTTGTTGGATGAGGAGCGCCAGGCAAACGCATCCACAAAGGCTTCGGAAGTGGCTCGCCTGTCCACACCCGGCTCCTGCCCCGGGTGACTATTAGGAGCCCCAGGGGGTGGCACAAGCCCAAGACCCGGGGGATCAGCTCTCCCCGAGAGGCCTAGCAGCAGGGACCCCAGAATAAGTCGGGGGCGGGACCCAGTGCGGCAGGAGGGGCCGGGCGGGCGGGCGAGCAGATCCCACCCCTTCCTGAAGGAAGCGCCCTCCCAGCCGCGACTTGCCGCCGCCGCCACTACCGCCACAGGTCACAGCCCCGCGAGGCGACAGCGGCCCCGCCGCACCAGAGCAGGTAGGCGCGGGGCCCCATCCTCCGCCCGGGCCCGCCGCGCAGCCAGGGGGCGTCCGGCCCGGCCCCGCGCGCAGCCGGCAGGCGGAGACCGGGGACGGCGGGGGCTGCAGCGCGGCTGGGGCGGCGGGGTCCGCCCGGCTGCGGGGCCCTGCTCGGCTGCGGCCCCGTCCCCTGGCGTCCCGGGCGCGGGGTCGCCCCCCCGAGCCCTCCGCGGGCGCACGCTCCCCGCAAGTCCCGGAGTCGGTGCCGGCTCTGCGCCGCGCGCTGCGAACCCCGAGCCGGCGCGCCTTGGTCCCCGCCGCCGCAGTGCAGCCCGCCCGCTGCGGCCCCGGCCCGGTCCTTTGACAGGTGTCCCTACCCGCCGCCCCATCCTCTCGGTGGCGGGTCGACTCGGCTGAGAAGCGACCCTAAGTTTGACCTCCCGGTCCCCGTGCCATTCTCCCTGCACTTTGCCGTTAGCCAGGTCAGGCTGGCTCGGGAAGGAGGCAAGAACTTGCTTTGCCCTGTGCACCGCCCGCCACTGTAAATGCACAGTCTTCCCTCCTTTCCTGGGTGCACACTTGGGAAGAAATAGGATTTTCGGTTTTTCGGTGGGAGGCCGTGGTAGGTGGGTTACCTAGGCGTTTTTGTAATCCGCTGCAATAAAAAAGTGATCAACTTCCTTGAGTGGTTTTCCCCTCCTTAAATGAATCAAATGGAGAATGAGAGGGTTTTCCCATTTTAAATTCACATTCCTTTTCTCTCTACTCGTTCCCTTCCTCCACCCTACCTCCACAGTACTTTATGATGTCCCAAACATTTCATTGATCTTTTTGGTCGGGTTTATTCTGGCCAGACAGCCTTTCACGGTTGGGCCAGGATTGTGACTGCATGTGGGAACATAACTCTGGTAGAATGGTAGAATCCATCTTCCCGAGTGAACCCATTCTTATGTCCTACATACGAGGTCCTGTTGGGGAACCAAATGTACTAATGCCATGCTGAAAAACAAAACCAAACAGTTATTGGATCTCAAACAATAACAAAGCCTAAATGGCAAGATCAGTTTCTGCTTCTTCATTTCTCTGCTTGAACCAAAGATATTTTAATAGTGCAGGGTTATAACTCCATTCTGGGCAGCAGTTCATCAAAAGGATAGTTGAGTGTGGATGTATAAACTCCAGGTTGGCAGTTGTTAAACTGACCTACTTAAAGTTTCCTATTTCAAGGAAAAATTGTCAAGTCCATATATGTGACCGATCAGAGAATTTTAGTCTCAGCTCTCATGTATTAAATCCCCAACTTTTTCTCGTATGTGTTCTAGAGTCTCCATGTTTCCAAGATTAACCATAGCTGTCATCTGTTAATGAGCTAGAAATGTGAGTTTAATCTTCAAGGCATAAGCATAGGAATTTTCATGATGCATCCTTTATACATTATTTAATAAATGTTTTGCACGTCCCCCAAGTTGGAAGCTCACAAACTGCACATGGTAAATAAAAAGGTAAAGAAGTTTTGCTAACAATAATGACTAGTTGATTGATGTTATGACATTAACAATTATTAAAGTATTTGAAAAACACTTGAATGCATGTTTATTATAATCTGCCATTAGCTGAATGTAATCTGTTTGGATTATTTAAATAGGCATTTAAGTCTTCAGAACAATTGCTTAATTCATGCATTTCTCACAAATGCCTTTTCCATGTTGCTTTGTGGGGGGATAATTTGCTCTATGGAGTATTTTTTTTTTTCATGAACATAATAATGCCTTATATTTAGCCTTTGTTATAGAACTACCACAGTTGTGTTCACAATGACCTTGCAGGGCTTTTTGTGCTCACTTTACCTGCTTTGCAATTGTCAAGTGGCAAGGCCCTTTGCTTTACACTCTTGTCTGTCTTCCTGCTTTGTCTCCCCTGTGACCCACGCCTCTTCAGTACAGTGGGTCAGATTAGCAGGGCATCTCGGAGTCATGAGAGAGGAAAAACCAGCTGGCCCCTGCAATCTCAACCATTTGGTTTCACTGTAATCTGGCCATTTGGGATCAGTTCAGTAACCAATTAAGCAAGACAAACACTGACAAGATAATGTATTACTTCTCAGTCATCCCCTTTCAGAGAAGAATCTGTAACATTCAGCATCAGCACTACAGTGTGATTAGGTTCTGGTAAAGGTCAAATGAGATATGTGCCGAAGTTCCCAAAACACGATACAGAGTTCAAGTGTTATTGAATCTGCATTTAAGTTCATGAAAAGGGTAGGACTAGACTCAGGTATGTAATAAATATTTTCCTAATTCTAAGGGTAACAACAGAAGTATGTCCCTCCTTTTTTCTTTCTTTCTTTCTTTTTTTTTTTTTTTTTTTTTTTTTTTTTTTTTTTTTTTTTTTTTTTTTTTTTTTTTTTTTTTGGCAGAGTCTTCCTCTGTGTCCCCGGCTGGTGTGCTTTGGCTCTTTCTTGGGTCTCTCCCTCCTTTTTTCTTTCTTTCTTTCTTTTTTTTTTTTTTTTTTTTTTTTTTTCATATTTTTACTTTGTTGCCCAGGCTGGAGTGCAGTGGCACAATCTCAGCTCACGGCAACCTCCACCTCCCAGGTTCAAGTGATTCTCCTGCCTCAGCCTCCCAAGTAGCTAGGATTATAGGTGCCCACCACCATGCCTGGCTAATTTTTTTTTTCTTTTGTATTTCTAGTAGGGATCAGGTTTCACCATGTTGGTCAGGCTGGCCTTGAACTCCTGACCTCAAGTGATCCACCTGCCTCAGCCTCCCAAAGTGCTGGGATTACAGGTGTGAGCCACCATGCTCAGCTTCTACTTAACTATACATTTTTACTCCTGGAGTTGATGGTGCCATGTATCTTTATATTTTTTCACAGTTGTTCTAAGCACTTTCAAACTTGTTCATATATTACTGGAACTTTAAGTTATTGTTATCACCAAATATCATTTCCTGGTATGTTTAGATTTTTTTTTTCTGTGTGGCATGTTTAGGTTTCAAAAGACAATTTGTGGCAATGGAAAATCAATCATCATGCAAAGAGATTTTAGATGGGCCATTTAGAATATTTTGAGATAATAGTGTAATCTTTGGCAGTGGCCTTCAAATTCAGCCCTACACTATTCTGAGTCAAACCAGTTCTCGTAGGTAGGGCTTGGAGCTCTTTTACCAAGTGAGAAATGAATATTTTCCTTTTTGGCATCTATAAACAGCCTTTTCTAGATCAGTGCTGTCCAAAAGAACATTCTGCATCGATGGACATGTTCTATCATCTGTCCAGTATGATAGCCATGAGACACATGTGGCTATTGAGCACTTGAGTGTGGGCTAGTATAATTGAGGAACTGAATTTTAAATTTTATTTAGCCTGCCGGGCGCGGTGGCTCAAGCCTGTAATCCCAGCACTTTGCGAGGCCGAGGCGGGTGGATCACAAGGTCAAGAGATCGAGACCATCCTGGTCAACACGGTGAAACCCCGTCTCTACTAAAAATACAAAAAATTAGCTGGGCATGGTGGCGCGTGCNAAAAAAAAAAAAAATAAATAAATAAATAAATAAATAAATTTTATTTAGCCTTCATTAATTTAAATAGCCACACGGGTCTAGTGGCTACCATATTGGACAGTATAGTTCTAAATTTTCTCCCCATATTTCCTAGAGAGATAGCACTTACGGGCAATTGTCCTTTAATTAAAAAGAAAAGTGGCAATTGGCATTGATAATACCAGAATTAAGATTTGACTTCATAATCCTATTGCTATGAGAAAGCACTTGCACTTGCTCTGAAGAAGATATTTTGTGCTGAAGTTCAACTCTACTCTAAAGGCAATTTCCCTTTTTAATTTCTGTGTGTCTGCTAGCCCCAATAATAAGCATCACCCAGAGTTGTTTAGATGCTTGGCCCCTTGTGTCAGTGTTCATGAACTTGAGCTTATTTGCTCTTTTGCACATTATAGATAATTTATTCTTGGAGTCAGCTGCTGTACGTTTCAATTTTTCAAAGGAGAGGAGATTCAGAGAAAGGTAGGAAGTAGTAATGCCCAAATCTCTCACTCCTCCCGTGATTATAGTCACAGAGACCTTGTGAAAAGCCTGACAAATGGGTACCCCTGGCTCCAGGAGCAGCCAGAGCTTCTGCCTCTGTTGGGCTCTTCTTGTCTGGTTTCTTTCCCTTGGATTTCAAACCCAGATCCTCTTGCTCAAGTCCAGCCTGTGGGGATTACCAAATTCACTTTAGATATAACCTACCATTATTTTTAGTAAAACCATTAATATAGGATTTGATTTAACATCAACCATGTTGTTTTCATTTTTAAACTAATTTGCTTTGATTAGAGCCATTATTCTGACCATGGAGAGGGACATGTTTTTAATTAGACTATTTTACAAGACACTGCCTCTCCTGTTTCTTGCGTGAGTGATGCTCCCTCACCCAGCCTAGGGATCTAGGGTGCCTCTCTCCAGGCTAGAGCTCAGGGTCCTGGGGGTTCCCCTGCTCTGGAAGGGACTCTCCCTCAATCAATTATTTAGAAATTTGTTGAATATGTTTGTACCTACTAATTAAAGTTATAGATTGAAATAACTCCCAAATTGCCTCTGTCTTGAAGGCATTAACACCCTGTGATAACATTTCCCAAATTAGTGTCCATCCCTTAGGGTGATGGGGTTATTTGAATAAATTTAGAAAATGTTCCATATAATCCTTTTTTTTTTTTTTTTGGAGATTTACAATGCACAATAGCATGGTGAAGCCTCTGAGATGAGATATATATACTTATTTAACTTTTTATTTTTAGAATTTTCTTTTCTTTTCTTTTCTCTTTTAATAGAGACAGGGTCTCACTCACTGTGTCACTGGGGCTACAGTGCTGTGGTATGATCATAGCTCACCTCATTCTTGGACTTCTGGCCACCTCAGCCCACCAAGTAGCTGGGACTATAGGTGTGTGCCACCATGCCTGGCTGTTGGTGTTTTCAAAACAATTTTTCATACAACACTTACTGTAGTTTTTTCAAATTACATGTCTTGGGTCATAAAATCAATTGAACAGGTTAGGATCTGCATTTTTCTTGATGAAATAGAATGTGTAATAGAAGTGGTCACTGTGCATCATTCTTAGTGAGGGTTACTAGTGTTTGATGAAACTTCGGCTCCTCCATGTATAACAAGTACCAGTCCATGAGGCAGTGGAGAGTAGTGGTTAAGAGCACTAGAGAGGCCAGGTGTGGTGGTTCATGCCTGTAATCCCAGCGCTTTGGGAGGCTAAGTCAGGTGAATCACTTGAGGTCAGGAGTTCAAGACCAGCCTGGCCAACATGGAGAAACCCTGTCTCTACTAAAAATACAAAATTAGCCAGGCCCGTGGTGATGCGTGCCTGTAATCCTCCCTCCAAGAAAAAGGAGCACTAGAAAAACAGGAACCCGGACCCCTAGGTTCAAATCCTAACTCTGCGCCACTCAGTCCATATGTAATAAGCATATATGCATATTCATTATTTATATTAAGTAATCATAATGTAATAATGATTACATAATAATAATCATAAATAATGAATATATGCATATTCATTATTTATAATAATGTATATGTGTTTACTGGCTCATGATATAAAATATTGCCTAGGAAACTAGGCTTGGGATCCACTTCAGGAAACATTAACCTAAGTCAAAAATAATGGCTAACAGTGAGCAACATTATTGAGTGCTCACAAGTCCTCCATGCTGAATGTTTTGCATCTGTTATCTTGTCTCTCACAACAATCTTTTAATGTAGGTATTGTCATTATCCTGCAGTGCCTACATCCCAGTAAGTAGTGAAGGCAGAATAGGAATCCAGGTAGTCTGGTGACAGCCCATCTTACAATGTGATAGCAATACACAGATGGACATCTACAAAACTGTGAGGTTCAAAAGTTGTAGAGCATTGTACAAATGCAGAAATAAGCTGATGCAACTTATTTTCTGTGTAAGAGGAGGCCTGATGGGTGGCAGGGGAGTCATTGCACATTTAGGCAGGAAGAGACCTCACTGCTGCCAGCCTGTGGTCTTTGAAGGTTAATGCCCTTGAAAAGGCAGCCATATGCCCAAAGAAATGTGCATATCCCAGAGACTAACTACAGATTGTGTCTCCAGAGCTGTCTTCCTTCCCTCCTAACCACCTCCTAACTTTTCTGCACACATTTGTTTGTAGCAAATAGTGACAAATGGTCTAAACAGATACGTCCGTCTTATAAATCCACCACTGTTTACTACATCTAAGTTATTTGTCTTTTCAAAATCACCTCCTGCCTGCAAGTGCCTTGTGACATAGTTTTAATAAAATAAATGGAAAAACAATGTTGTTTTAAGACTTTCATATGACAAGAGAAGTCCTGAAAGTGAGGCTGGAAATATTTTTTCCCCAGTGCAATCTAGAAAGTAAAACTAATTTCATTTTGGAAGTAGATTTCAGTTTTCCTTAAAGGTCAAACTTAATGTAACAAGACCACTTAAAGTCCATAGACTTTATCAGGTAGACTAGAAGAGGCCACAGCTTGCCGTCATGCGTACTTTCCTTTAAAAAGTACAAAAGCTGTGTCTAACATATTAAAAATTCTAAAGCTATTCAGATTTTGTTCAAGGCTGTAGAACTGTCCATCTCTGAGGACAGTGATCCAGATTCTATCTGTGGAATACAAAGGGGCGAGATGAACTGCTTTTGAGAAAACATTGAAAGTCAGGTAATACTTTTAGACAAGTGTACACAAAGCTTAAGAAGTAATTGTGCTTAACTACGGCAGTAAAGGAAATTAGCCCATAGTTTAAATGGTGTTATTTAACTCTGAAGCAATTATAATGAATTATAATGACCATCAACTGAATATAAACATAAATGTCTCCAAAAATAGCACAGCTTTACTATTTATCAAACTTTTCATTTATTAACAAAGTGGATTTCTTACTCCTTTTTTACACTTAATGATGACTTGACTGCCAAAGAAATATTTAAATGGCAATAATTGAAAGTTTTAAAGCATAAATTAAAACTGTATGTAGCTAAAATTAACATTGTATATTTTTTAAACTGTGCTGGTTATAAAATAGTCTTTCAAGTTATTTTCATTCTGTTGATTCATGAGTGAATAGTGCTAATTAAGAAATGTTGATACCATTGTAATGCAATCCAAATAGAAATAATATTTTTTTACTGAACTTGGAGTATTTGCAGATTAAAATTAGAATTCTGTAATGTAATCATCTTGGAATTTCTAATGGGAATATATCTCCTGGAATTTCTAATTCTAGTTTTCACTGAAACTTAAAGTGTATTTATATAGAAACACTGACAACTAAAATATACTTACATGTAGTAGCAGGAATATTAACTTGTGGGTGACGGTTTTTCTGCCTTGGTGGTATTATGTTTCCATATACCATAGACTTCAAGAATATGGCATTCTGAAAATTTTTCCAGTCCTGTCATTGACATCACGGTGTTCACAAGAACCATATTTATCTCCTGTAATTTTAGCAGTTAATAGAATTGTTCTCGAGAAAGCTGATTATCTTTTCTATGGCGTTTTGATTGGTGTTTCCCCATTTTAATTTCAGCTTACATGTGGCATAAAACTGATTTATATGAAAAGGAGTAACTTGCCATTCTATAAAAAAATGTTGATTGTATATGTATGCACATAAAAATAAAGATGAAAGTTCTCCATTAACTGATTTGCAGAATGATATAGTTATGATCAAATCGTGGCACAAAGTAATCTTTTAAGATCAAGCCACTGACCCAAATCAGTGTCCACTTACAAAGCCATAAATGTAGCAATTCAGAAATATTGCTTTTTATTAGCTGTTGGACAATATCTGTGAAGTCCCTAGCACAGTCCCTGGCTCAGAGTAACTTTTTTTCACTCTTACTTCTTTCTTATTCATAACACCAGTTCTAACTTATTTTATCACATGGGAAATTAAAGAGGATTGTTCTGGATGATAACTGCTCTTCTATTCAGTGTCTCAGAGCTAGCAAACGCCTTTGGGAGGCACGCAATTTATTTCTTAGAGTCTTGGCATGACCACAGCCATCACTGAAGGATATGACTCCCTTCCACTTTTGGCCTATGAATATTTTATATTAGTTCTCGACATGTTGTTTATCCAGGCCAACTTAACAGGACTCTGATGTTGTACCTTAAGGTTCACTTCGGTTTCATCTGGCTCCTAGTTTGCTTGCTTGTTGCATATTTACCTTGCCTTTCCAAATAAATCATTATCTCTTTGTATTTAGAAATTATAGTATGTAAATGTTTTTGTCTTAGGGCATTTGATGGTTTTTTGATAGGAGTCAACTAACTATTTTGTAAATAAAGTCCAATTGGAACAGAGCCATACCCATTGTTTACATGTTACCTGTGACTGCCTCTACATGAACACTGAAGCACTGAGTAGCTGGAACAGAGACCATGTGACCCATAAAGCTGACAGTGCACTGGCCAGCCTGTTATGGACTGAATTTTTAATTTTGATTAATTCAAATTTTAATAGCATGTGTGGCTACTGAACAGCAGTTTCAGATGGAACAGAAAGTTGTACTTTCCTCCAGGCCAGTTAACTATGTGATTTGGCTTCTCGTGCTGCTCTAAGACGCAGCACCCTTCCACTGAGTTCTTCAGACAGTCCACTGACCTTTGCCCGTGCCTGGCCTGGGCGGACCTCAGAGTAAAGAAGTTCGTGATGAGGTGCTACCTTGGACAGCACCACAAGCCAGGAAGGGATGGCAGGTGAGGCAAGGGGCAGAGGTTCTCAATCATGGCTGCACAATAAAATCATCTGAAGAACTCTAAAATTCTAGCTGTACCCCAAATCTATTAAATCAGAATCTCTGGGTGGATCAGGGAGCTCAGACACCAAACTTTTTTTTAAAGCTTCCCAGGTGATTTCATTGTGCTCTACTGGCTGGGCAACATCACAGGTGGCAAGGTGGCCTGTACTTCAGTATTCCACCATGGCATCACAGGTATGCTTATGGACAGATGGGCAGGGAAATGGACACATGAAGGCCAGTGACCCCTACCTTAGCTTAATAGGAAGGCTCTGGTGGGGACTGAGCTGTTTTCCTACTTGGTTTCTCTAGCACAGGGCCCATTTGCTCAGTGAGGCCAAAGTGCAGATTTGTGTATGACAGGGATGAGCTTCAAAGAAGAAAAAGTACAGGATCTTCCAACTCACACATCCAGTGCTTTGCACTTATATATTCAAAAACATTTATAGAGTATGTTTTAGTCTATTTTTGTGTTGCTATAAAGGAATACCTGAGGCTGGGTAATTTATAAAGAAAAAAGGTTTATTTGGCTCCCAGTTCTGCAGGCTATATAGAAGCATGGTGCCAGCATCTGCTTTTGGTGTGGGCTTCAGGCTGCTTCCACTTGTGGTGGAAGGTATGAGGGAGCCAGTGTGTGCAGAAATCACATGCTGAGAGAGGAGGCAACCAGAGAGAAGGGAGGGAGGGGCAAGTCTCTTTTTAACAACCAGCTTTCTTGGGAACTTACAGAGTGAAAACTTATTACCATGAGGATACCACCAAGACATTTATGAAGGATCAGCCCCCATGACCTAAACCCCTCCCATTGGGCCCCACCACTAACACTGGGTATCAAATTTCAACATGAGGTTTGGAGGGATCAAATATCCAAACTATACCAGAGTGCCTACTGCATATTTAAGTATACCACATTTACTCAGTCTAGTGTGGAGACCGCCATGTAAACAGTTACCATACAGTGGGGTAAGCATGCTAATTGAGAAGCATCCTAGGGTACCATGAGAGTAGCCACGAGGGGCAGCCATCCTAGATAGATAAGGGGAGAGACATCAGGCGGTGCTTTCCAGAGGTGGTGACACCCACGCTGAGACTTATAGGATCAAAAAGAGTAGTTACATGAAAAGGGGAAAATGAAAAAAGGCAGACACATGCTGGGATGAGGCCCTGGCTGACTTTTCTGTCCCTCTAAGTCTGAGCACTATAAGATAGCTCCTTCCTAAGCAAGACTCTCTCTGCTATTTTAGCAAACCTCATGGAATGTCCTTATCCTAATTGGCCTTTACCATTTACTCATTCATTCATTCAAATATGATTTATTAAGGCATTGCTATGTGCAGACATAATCTAGGTATTGGTGATAGAGCAGTGAACAAAATGGACATTTCTGTCCTCGGGGAGCTTTACATTATAGTGGGAAGACAGATCATAGATTAAAAAAAAAAATAGTATAGTGTATGCTGTATTTGTTAGGGACAAAAAAGTCTTGGTAAAGAATTTGGGGATGCTAGAGAATGTTTTTTAAGAACTACAAGTTTCATTACAGAATGAGGCAACCACCTTCCACCCTTTCATATCCCAACTCTTCATTCAGCTCCCAGTCACTCCTGTTTATTTCTTAAAGAACTGATGTTTTCCTGTACCCCACTTTCTCCCACAACTCTTGCAGTAACCTGTGGCAATGATATCATCCTAGAGGGTCTGATCTTGAATTCAGCCTCAAACTCCATTGGACCTTCTTAGCATCTTCACCTTTACTAAACCATACCTACTGACTCTCAATCCTCTGCCCAAACTCTTGTCTGGCTGCCATTTTTAACCTCAGAAATCTTAACCCCACTATCCCATTCTCTGAGCATAACTGCATCCTTCCAGCTCTTTCATACCCTACTTCCTCAACGTCTTTTTTCATGGAGACATTTAGTCTCTTTACTTCCCTCAACTGCCCAAACTCTTTCTTACCTATCCATTTGTATCTCTGTTTCACAGTGCTATAAAGAACTGCCTAAGAGTGGGTAATTTATCAAGGAAAGAGATTTCTTTGACTAATAGTTCTGCATGGCTGGGGAAGCCTCAGGAAACTTAAAATCATGGTGGAAGGGGAAGCAGGCACATCTTACATGGTGGCAGGTGAGAGAGAGAGAGAGCATGTGAGAGAGAGAGAGAGCATGTGAAGGAGGAACTGTTAAACGCTTCTAAAACCATCAGATCTCATGAGAACTCACTATCATGAGAACAGCATGGGGGAACTGCCCCATGCTCTACTATTATATTCCTCCCTTCTGTAGTCCTGTACCTTTCTTTGCTCTTTGCTAGCTCCTTCCATCAGACAAGCATTTACAAGCTTCTTCTATTCCAAACAATAATTTTCCTGGGTTAAATAAATTAAGGTAGATCTCTACAATTTGGAGGGATACTATACAGTCATCTGAACTATTGACGAGTTGTGCATATATCTCCAATAAAGAGGTGATTAGAAAAAGTAGTGAAAAAAATGTTTAAAGAGATTTGTTAAGTGATTTTCTTTTAAAATTTTATTTACTTCCATGTTTAATTCTTAATTGTGGTAAAATCCACATAACAGAATTAACCACTTTCACCATTATTAAATGTACAGTTCAGTAGTCCTAAGTATATTAATATTGCTGTACATCCAATCTCTAAAACTTCTTTCATCTTATTGAACTGAAACTATGTACCCATTAAACAATTCCCAATGTCCTCCTATCCCTAGCTTCTAGCAACCATTATTCTACTTTTCTTTATGAATTTAATTTCTCTATTTTTTTTTTTGAGACAGAGTCTTGCTCTGTTGCCCAGGCTGGAGTGCAGTGGCATAATCTTGGCTCACTGCAACTTCCACCTCCTGGGTTCAAGCAGTTCTCTGCCTTAGCCTCCTGAGTAGCTGGGATTACAGGCACATGCCATCACACTTGGCTAATTTTTGTATTTTTAGTAGAGATAGGGTTTCACCCTGTTGGCCAAGCTCGTCTGGAATTCCTGAGCTGTGCTCCACCCACCTCTGCCTCCCAAAATGCTGGAATTACAGGTGCATGCCACCATGCCTGGCTGATTTTTGTATTTTTAGTAGAGTTGATGTTTCACCATATTGGCCAGGCTGGTCTCAAACTCCTGACCTCAAGTGATCTACCCACCTTGGCCTCCCAAAGTGCTGGGATTACAGGTGTGAGCCATTGTGCCTGGCCGATTAAATCTTTTTTCACATGTTTGTTGGCTGCTTGTATGTATTTTTTTTTAGAAGTGTCTGTTCATGTCTTTTGCTCATTTTTTATTTGGGTTATTCGGTTTTTGCTTATTTAATTATTTCTTATAAATTCTGGATATTAGACCTTTGTTGCACACATAGTTTGCCAACATTTTCTTCTCCCATTCTGTAGATTGTGTGTTTACTCTGTTGTTAGTTTCTTTGCTGTGCAGAAACTCTTTAGTTTAATTAAATCCCACTTGTCAATTTTTGTTTTTGTTGCAATTGCTTTTGAGAACTGAGTCATAAATTCTTTCCCAAGGTTGATGTCCTGAATGGTGTTTCCTAGGATTTCTTCTAGGATTCTTGTAGTTTGAAGTCCTACATTTAAATATTTAATCCATCTTGAGTTAATTTTTGTATACGGTGAAAGGTTAAATCCAGTTTTATTTTTCTGCATATGGCTAGCCAGCTATCCCAACACCATCTACTGAGTAGGGAGTCCTTTCCTCATTACTTATTTTTTTGTCAATTTTGTCAAAGATCAGATGGCTGCAGGTGTGTGACATTAATTCTGGGTTGACTCTGTTCCACTGGTCTGTCTGTTTTTGTACCGGTACTATACTGTTTTGGTTACTGTAACCTTGTATTATAGTCTGAAGTTGGGTAATGTGATACTTCTGGTTTTGTTCTTTATGCTTAGGATTGCTTTGGCTATTCCAGCTCTTGTTTGATTCCATATGAATTTTAGAATAGCTTTTTTCTAGTTTTATGGGAAGTGACATTGGTAGTTTGATAGGAATAGTGTTGAATCTGTAGTTTGTTTTAGGAAGAACAGCCATTTTAATAATATTGATTCTTCCAATCTATGAACATGGAATGTTTTGCATTTGGTTGTGTCATCTGTAATTTCTTTCAGCAGTATTTTGTAGGTCTTCTGGTAGAGATCTTTCACCTCCTTGGTTAGACATATTCCTAGGTTTTTTGTTTTTGTTTTGTTTTGGTTTTTGCTGCTATTGTAAATGAGATTGTGTTCTTGATTTGGGTGTTAGTGAGATTGTGTTCTTGATTTGGGTGTTAGGTTTTTTTTTTTTTCCTTCATTTTTTNCATTTTTTCTTGTTTTGAGACAGAATCTTGTTCTGTCATCCAGGCTGGAGTACAATGATGCGATCTCAGCTCACTACAACCTCTGCCTCCTGGGTTCAAGCAATTCTCATGCCTCAGCCTTCTGAGTAGCTGAGTGGTATGCGCCACCATGCCCAGTAACAGTAATTTTTCTATTTTTAGTAGAGACAGGTTTTTGCCATGTTGGCCAAGCTGTTCTCAAACTCCTGGCCTCAAGTGATCTGCCAGCCTCAGCCTTCCAAAGTGCTGGGATTACAGGCATGAGCCACTGTACCTGGCCGAGTTTATAGGATTTTCTAAGTATAGGTTCATATTGTCCACAAAGAGAAATAGTTTGACTTTTTCTTTTCCTATTTATTATTTTTTTTATCTTGCCTGATTACTCTGGCAAGGACTTCCAGTACTATGTGGAATAGGAGTGGTAAAAGTGGGCATCCTTGTCTTCCTCCAGTTCTCAAGAGGAATGCTTCCAGGTCTTGTCCATTCAGTATAATGTTAGCTGTTGGTTTGTCTTAGATGGCTCTTATTTTGAGATATGTTCCTTCAAAGCCCAGCTTCTTGATTTTTATCATGAAAGAATGTTGGATTGTATTGAAAGCACACATCTATTGAGATGATCATATGGTTTTTGTTTTTAATTCTGTTTATGTTGTGAATCACACTTACTGATTTGCATATGTTGAACCAACCTTGCATCCCAGAGGTGAAGCCTACATGATCATGGGGAGTTAACTTTTTGATGTGTTGATGTGCTGCTGGATTTGATTTGTTAGTATTTTGTTGAGGACTTTTGTGTCTATGTTCATCAGGGATATTGTCCTGTAGTTTTCATATTTTTTGTTGTTGTTGCATCTTTGCCAGGTTTTGTTATCAAGGTGATGCTGGCTTCATAGAATGAATTAGCGAGGAGTCCCTCCTCCTCAATTTTTTGGACTAGTTCCAGTAGAATTGGTACCAGCTGTTCCTTGTACATATGGTAGAATTTGGCTGTAAATACATCTGGTCTGGGGCTTTTTTTGATTGGCAGTTTTTTCAAATTACTGCTTCAATTTCAGAACTTGATATTGGTCTGTCCAGAGTTTCGCTTCCTAATTCAATCTTGGAAGACTGAAAAAATGCTACTTTTTTTTTTTTTTTTTTTGAGGCATGGTCTCTGTCACCCAGGCTGGAGTACAGTGGTGCAAACACGGCTCACTGTAGCCTCGACCTGCCTGGCTCAAGCCATCCTCCCACCTCAGCCTCCCAATAGCTGGGACCACAGGCGCACACCTCCACACCTGGCTAATTTTTGTATTTTTTGTAGAGATGAGGTTTTGCCATGTTGCCCAGGCTGGTCTCAAACTCCTGGGTTCAAGGAATCCACCTGCCTGGGTCTCCTAAAGTGCTGGGATTACAGGCATGAGACACTGCACCCAGCCCTACATTTTTATCTTAATGATACTGGCGCCTATCCTGGGTCAGGTGGGCGGGGCCTTCTGTTGTATTGGGTCCATCAGGCATGTTCAGTAAATACCTGTTAATTTCCTTAATAACCCTGCTAGTTTCCTATGATCAAACTTCTCTTCCTTAAATTCATCCACTTTAACAGGCTGAGACAAGAGTTATTTAAGGGCAAAGGAGGCCTCTATTATCACCCTCCAAGTTGTGCAATAGTGACTAGCCGCTCACATTACATGTATGCTTGACCTTGAACAGGACCCTTACGGGAAATAAAAAGAAATCAAAAGGTCTGCTACCAACATGGCACCCTAGGGTGTTTAAGCACCTTAGTAGGTGAAAACTTAATGAATCTTTGCTGCACCTGATGTTGCCATCCACACGGTGAGGGGCAGTTAACATCCGATCGTTCGTAATAGTGGTTCAAACTGACAAGCTCAGAAAGGCCATCAAAATTTGGTAAAACAAATCTTGCAGGATGGTGTAGTTAGGTAGCTTGGGAAATTTTTCTTATGTATCAAAAGAGAATCTGTAGGCCTTCCTTAAGGGGCATTGAAGGGATAGAAGAAAAAAATGAAAAACAGTTTTACTTTGGAAATGAACTGATTGGAGCTGTCTTCAGCTTCTTAGCCCACAAGGCTTTCTCTTGATTTTCCTTGAGAGAAGTGGCCCCATGTGAACAAGTTACCCAGAGCATCTGAAATAATTTTAGAAAAAATGTTGATTGAGGACAGGGCATTTCATGTTTGAAATGATACAATTTTCAGCCCTTGAATGAATATGTGGTATAGGTGTATTGGCATAGGTAACCTGTACTCTTTGCATCAGAATCCCAGCCTCTTCATTCAAGATTGTCTTCATCCAAGATCAGACCTTTTTTGTAGAAGTCTGGCTAGACTAGTTCTGGTTTTGATATTGTTGTTTTCTTTCATTTTTGTCTAGTAGGCCAGAAAAAGAAGTAACAGTGTTACTTGGAATAAGCATTAGACATGCAGATGTAATTAATATCAGCATTCAAGTCCTTGCCTGATTGCCCGCTATATTGGCTGTGTGCTTGGATAAGTTATTTGTTTAAGCTTAGGTTTCCATTTTCAGCAGCAAAATGTGGATATTCTTGTCTGTCTTGCACTCTAAACTGTTGAAAGTAAGGGTCATAGCTCATCCACCATTGGAAACTCAATATGTGGGATGGATCCTTGCAAGTAAGAACTCTGTAAATATTTGTTGAACAAGTAAGATTGATCTTACCTACTTTACAAATTGTTTTAAAGAGGAAGTAGGATGAGAAGCAGCAGAGTATAGTGTTAGGAGCACAGGTCCTGAAGTTTGAATCCCTGGGTTCAATCCTGGTTCCAGCATTCCCAGTAATGTGATGTTGGGCAGGTAATTACCTTTGTGCATCTGTAAAAGTGGATGCTAGTACCTGCTACCTAGGGTTGTTGTGTTAGTTGTGTCTGGCACATAGTAAGTGCTGTATACATAAGAGTCATTAATATAGTGCACGAAATGTTTTGCAAAGTGCTATTCACATAAAGGTAATATTTATTCCATGAGGTCTTGCCACTATTGGACACACCATGAAGTACTTTCAGTACTGTATCTTTCCCAGTCTTAACTGGTGGTAATTCCTTTCAGTTTCACGTTTTCTTCAGTCCAGCTAGTGTGTCTTTCTCCTAGATCCATTTAATGACACTGACAATCACCTTAATGCAAAATATAAGAAGGACTTCAGTCCAAGAAGGACTGAACTTGAACTGACCCACCTGGAGCTTCTACCTACTCTCTTCTTCCACCACTTGCTATCTAGAAATAAGTCTGATAACTCCTATGCATTACAACTTTTTAAGACAATGTTAAATAACCATGGTTCGATGTGTGAAAACCCTGCAGTAGTTTCCACACTGGTTTCCCTACCTCCTGCCTTTTGGCCACTGGAGTCTTGTGCATAGGTCGTGCTTAGAGGTAAGTGCATCTTCCCTGCACTTCATTTCACAAGGTCTCCCAGCATCTGGGAGCCCTCTTGAATGACTACTTACAGGACCAAATCCAAGCCACAGGGATTGGCATTCAAGGCCACATATAACTGAACACATTTTATTTGTTCACATTTTTCTTCCAGTTCTTCACATATGTAGACTTTTACTGCCCACTTATCTGAACCCTGTCCTGTCTTCTTAATTCTGTTTTCATGGTTCCTGCATTGAAATGCCCTCCCTGGCCCATTCTGTTTATTTACATTTATTTACAGCTCTAAGGCCCACTTCTTCGATAAACCTTACCTTTTCCTAAACATTGACTGGCTTCCTCCTATATTTTTGCATTTGGTTATATTTAATTAAGAGCTTTATTAGATGCGATTTTTATTCATATCTTCTCATTAAAGACTCAAACCAGGTTTATAATATTAAAATTATTATAAGCTTTCTAGTTAGGCATTTAGGAAAACTGTCCTTGTTTTGTATGTATAAGTAAAAAAATAAACAAATAACTTTTTTCTCTTGGGAGCTGTATTTCCACCTCACTGCGTGTTAAGTATAGCCCTAGAGTCCAGACTATATGTGGTAAAATAAAATAATATTATAGAGCAAGGCAAGGCTGTTACTATTATGGGAACCATAAGTATATATTTCCTGACTTTTTAGAATACATGAGACTTGGGCTGTTTTAGTACATCAACATTTCATCACTATTTAACCATGGATAGACTGTTGAATTAAGAGCCAGAACCCCACTGTCATTTAAGTACATAGTGGGAATTCAGTATTTAAGTACATAGTCGGAATCTAATAAATGTGTACAGACTGATTTGTGGTTTATTTTGGATTCCTCACTGATTTAGTCTGATTTGTACATGTCAAGTCATCTCTCTGTACTAATTTAGAATAGCTGCTAAAATACTGAGGTTTTATTAAATGTAAGAAATAATGAAATAAAATGTTGTTGCTAGAGTACCAACATAGTTCCTGCAGCATTATAATCAACATCCTTTTCCTTTTCTTTCCCCCTCTCTGTTCCTTCTTTTTCTTCTGTTTTTTCACATTGACGGTTATCTAAAATGAGGAGAGCAATGAACTAGGAGCTGTATAGATGCGTGAATGAATGAAACATTGCCTCCTCTTTCTAAGAAATTACAGCTGACACACATGTGAACACTATGATCTACTCATATTATGAAATGGAATCAAATCAGGGTTAAATATTTACATAGGAAAACTTTGGAGAAATAAAGAGAAAGAAATAGAAGATTAGAAAGTTTATAACATAATAAATCATACTTACCAAACTTCTAGTATGTGCCAAACCCTGCACTAAATAATAATTATGTGACTGCATCCCCATAACAAATATTTGAGGTAGGTACATTAATCTGCTTTTCAAAAATAAATAAATTGGAATGCACTGCGATTAAATAAATTGCTTAAATTCAAACAGCTAGTACAGACAGAGCTGGGATTCAATTCAGCGTGTCTTAGAAGAATAAGTATATGAGATCTGCTATACATTGTGGTGACTAGAGCTAATGACAATTTATCGTATACTTGAAAATTGCTAAGAGTAGGTTTTAAGTATTCTCACCATAGAAAAATAAGTATGTGAGATAATGCATATATTAATTAGTTCGATTTATCCATTCCACAGTACGTACATATATCAAAACATCATGTTTTACAGCATAAATATGTACAACTTTTATTTGTCAATTAAAAAACAGCACACAACAATAAATCAACCTGTCTTTATACCAGGGTAAAAATATAGTAATTATGTAAATAAAAATGTTTCAGTGGATTCTTCTTTTAAATAACCACAGAGCTTTGCAAGGGTTTGCATTTTCCTGGAAGAAATTAGCCAGGATAAAAAAGAATAAGGTGGAAAATATTAATATTAATAATAATGCTTAGAGGGGAAAAAAGCAAAACCTTTTAAAGAAAACATCCTTCAGTTTTGAAGCTTCCCAGATAATGAAACACTCATTAAAAAGTAGGTAATAGCTAGGTGCAGGTAATACACTGTATTCCCAGCACTTTAGGAGGCTGAGGTAGGGGGAGGATCCCTTGAGCTCAGGAGTTTGAGACCACCCTGGGCCACATAGTAGAACCTGTCTCAATAAAAACATCAATAAATTAGCCAGGCATGGTGGCATGCACCTGTAGTCCCAGCTACTCAGGAGGCTGAAGTGGGAGGATCCCTTGAGCTTAGAAGGTTAAGGCTGCAGTGAGCCATGATCATGCCACCATACTTCAGCCTAGGCAACAGAGCAAGACCTTG
>NW_016107379.1:2595249-2599070 GCF_001604975.1 Cebus imitator | reverse complement strand
AAAAAAAAAAAAAAAAAACAAAGAATAGGTAGAAGCATTGAATGACTTATTTGGGCTTAGATACCAATTTTATGTGCAGGTGTGTGCCTCAACAGTTCCTTATTCCAGTTGAACATTAGAAACACTGTCATATTCCAAATTAATCTTCTTAAGTTTTTCTGTTGAATTCTCTGATACCTCTAAATTTGGTAAGAGTGGTTTTCTTCATATATTCTATTAATAATTTACCTTCCAGGAACATTTATTCAAGTTTTTATGTCTCTTAGTAGTTTTGTGGGGTTTGTTCATGTATATTTCTTATAGGTAGTCTTGGATATTTTATGGGTTTTGTTGCTATTGTAAATCTGTTTCCATTTTTTTCTGTACACTTAAAAGTTGTTTTGATTTTTATCCTTTATCCAATTTATTATATGAGTACTCATTAATTTCAATAATATTTTAATCAATTCTGTGGTCTTGCTGTTGCAGATAATAATTATATGTTATTGTAATTAGACCCCATATTTTTGTTTCTCATCTTACTGAATCGGTAAAAACTGCCAGAACAGCGTTAATGATCATGATAATTGCATTCATTCATCCTAATTTTGTTCAATAGGAAAGTTAACCTTTTACCCCAAAGAATGATACTGGATGATAGTTTGAGAGAGAGAGAGAGACTCATTATAGAATCTTTTTATTCCTGGTTTTCTTAGCTATTTTGTAAGGAATGATCACTGAATTTTATCCAATGTCTTTTATGTTTGTTTGTTTGAGACAGGGTCTAGGTCTGTTCCCCAGGCTGGAGTGCAGTGGTGTGATCTCAGCTTACCGCAGCTTTGACTTCCCACATTCAATTGATCCTCCCACCTCAGCCTCCTGAGTAGCTAGGACTACAGGTGTGCGCCACCACACCTGGCTAATTTTTGTATAATATTTTTTGTATAGTTGGGCTTTCACCATGTTGCCCAGGCTGGTCTCAAACTCCTGAGCTTAGGCGATCTACCTACCTCAGCCTCCCAAAGTGCAGGGATTTGAGCCTCTGCACCTGGCCCCTCAAATGTCTTTTTAACATTATTGTTGATTCTAAGGCTTTGAGTGGTTTAGTTGTCATGGGAGTTCAGCCCTGTTTTTCTAAGTCTTGTGTGTTCCCTTCCCCACCATTTGACGCCTTCTGCCATATTCTGTCTCAGCAAGAAAGCCCTCACAAAATGCAACCCCTTGATCATGGACTTCCCAGCCTCCAACACTATGAGCCAAATCAACTCCTGTTCTTTATAAATTACCCAGTTTGCGGTATGCTGTTACAGCAACAGAAAATGGACTAAGCCAACCATGTAGCATCAGATTAATCCAAACAAACCCTCCAAACTGGGTGAAAAAGTTGCAGCAGTTCTCTGGTGAATGAAAGAATTGACACAGAAACAATTTTACTTCTGTAACTTAGTGAAGGAGTCTGCCTTGGTGCTGTTTATTGAATTCTATTGATTTGTTGGTTGAGTTTTTTTTTTTTTTTTCAAAACCACATTATTTTTATTACTAAAGCTTATGATATACTTTATTTAAATACTTCGTGTCTAAGTGTATTATACACTTTAACATATGTTAGGGCAGCCCCATTCATGACTCTCATTTAGATGAAGTTGGAACGTTCGTGGAATTTTATGAAACCTATATAAAGCTGTGGTTTCTAAATTTTAATGTGTATTACAGTCTCTTGGGGAGCATGTTAAGAGAGAAGTTTCTTGAAAACTTACCCTCTCTCTCCTCCGATTCTGTAAGCTGGGCATCTGTAAACCAGGAATCTACATTCTAATCAGCATCTGAGGTGATTTTTGAGGCAGGAATCCTTGGACCCCATTTAGAGATACACTGCTGTGAAGTAATTTGCATAGAATTGACACCTTTTTACTGTCTCTCCATTTATTTGGGATGTCTTTTTATCTTTTAGCAAAGTTTTCCCTCTATATGTTACATCTTGCACATTGTAAATGCGTTCTTTTTTTCTATTATATCTTGTAATTATTTTGTGAGTATACACAAAAGCTGTTGATTTTTAGATGTTTGTGTTGTATTCAGCAACTTTGCTAAGCTCTACTGTTAAATGTAATCGTTTTTCAGTTAAATCTTTTGCAGGTGTGAGATGAGGGGCTTGATTGGTAAATAAGCCTATACCTGGAAACAAATTATTTTTGCCTCCTCCTTTACAGCATTATATTTATTATTTCTAGCTTGTTCAATTGTCCAAAGCTTCCAGAACATTGCAAAATAAACACTAATAGAAACCACCCTTAAATTTTAAAGAGAATGTTCCCCATTTTAAAGAGAATGTCTCTATTATGGTTTCATGGTTAAGAATGGTGCTATTAATTTATTTTAGATAGGACTTTTAAAAAATGATATCAAAGAAGTAGCCTCCTAGTCCCAATATTCTTAAAGCTACTAAAAAAAAAAAAAGTATGTATAGACTTTCTCAGTGCCTTTTTAGTATATGTGATCCTTCCCCCTTCCCCCTTTCCTTTCCTTTTCCCTTTCCTTTCCTCCTTTCCCAGACAGTCTCGCCCAGGCTGGAGCGCAGTGGCACAATCTCCGCTCACTGCAACTTCTGCCTCCCAGGTTCCAGCAATTCTCCTGCCTCAGCCTCCCGGGTAGCTGGGACTACAGGCGCACGCCACCATGCCCAGCTAGTTTTCTCCATTTCTTGACCTTGTGATCCGCCCACCTCGGCCTCCCAAAGTGCTGGGATTACAGGTGTCAGCCATTGCGCCCGGCATTTTTTTTTTTTTTTTTGAGAGAGTCTCGCTCTGTGGCCAGGCTGGAGTGCAGTGGGACGATCTTGGCTCATTGCAACCTCTGCCTCCCGGGTTCAAGAGATTCTCCTGCTTCAGCCTCCCAAGTAGCTGGGAGTAGAGACGCGCGCCGCCAGGCCTAGCTGATTTTTGTATTTTTAGTAGAGACAGGGTTTCACCATGTTGGCCGGGAAGGTCTGAATCTCTTGGCCTCGTGATCCGCCCGCCTCGGCCTCCCAAAGAGCTGGGATTATAGGTGTGAGCCACCGCGCCCAGCCTGACATTTTCCTTTGTTTTAAAAATGCACGTATTAATAAAATTCCTAACCCATCCTCACCCTTATGAAATAACTCGTAGTAAGTTGTGGTGATTTACTTTTTAAATATATTCTAAGTTTTATTTGCTAGAATAGCAATTTCTCACCAACTGTGAGAGGTTTTGTTCTAATAAGTAGCTTGTCTAGCAGAACTCCAGTTACCAAAACCGAGATTTCAAAGGGGATTAGGAATAAAGCAACAACTCTGGTTTTGAATATGTAACTAAATTGAGTAATGTGAAAGTTCTAGATGCTAGACTCTTCTAAAACAAACCAGATTTGTTAGTATTGAAACCTGGGCTGATAGGTAACTTTTTGCCTGATTTACATTCTTTCATTGTTCAGATAACATTTCTACAGCTTTATATTTTATTGAGATGCTGATGCTTTGGACTTGGTCTTCCTTGTTTGTTTCTACAATTCTGGCTAACTACTCCTTAAACTATGGTCATTTAAAAAACTATCAAAGTACTTACTGGCATGGTTGGGGAAAGCTGCCTGACAAACAGTCCATATATTGAAAAGATGGAGTCAAAAGAGAGCTTTCTGAAGTACCAATTGATAAAACTGCTTACAAGATTTAAGGCCAATAATAATTGATGTCTTGTTTGTCTGTTTAAGACATGAATAGTGGATAAAGTAAAAAAAAAAAAAAAAAAATTAATAAATAGGCCGGGCGCGGTGGCTCAAGCCTGTAATCCCAGCACTTTGGGAGGCCGAGGCGGGTGGATCACGAG
>NW_016107379.1:2562890-2594808 GCF_001604975.1 Cebus imitator | reverse complement strand
TCCATAATTTTCCATATTCCAGCATAATTGATTTAGCATTAAAATTAGCTTTTCTCTAAAAGTTTGCAACTGTTAAAGGATAGTTGTCAGAAAAAAATATATAAATGAACACGTTACTTTATGGCACTCGTTAATCAGTGAGGGAACCAGGCAGATGTTATAACCAGTTCAAAAGAGAATTCAAAGTGGACACATCTATGGACCAACAATATTGATTCATAAACAAATATTGAAATAAATGTGCTAATGGAAGCAAAAGTGGTTGTTTTGTGGGAGGACAGGAGAAAGAAGACTCAGATTTGTACTTGACAGAACAGAATTTGCATGTCTATAGACAAGAATTATTTTGCATTCTATTGGTTACCTATAACTTAAAGTTCTATGTATATATGGCTGGGTGCAGTGGCTCGTGCCTGAAATCCCAGCACTTTCAGGGGCCCAGGAAGTTGGATCATGAGGTCAGGAGATTGAGACCATCCTGGCTAACATGGTGAAAACCTGTCTCTACTAAAAATACAAAAAATTAGCTGAGTGTGGTGGTGTGCATCTGTAGTCCCAGCTACTCAGGAGGTTGAGGCAGGAGAATTGCTTGAACCCTGGAGTTGGAGGCTGCAATGAGCCAAAATTGTGCTACTGTACTCAGCCTGGGAGATAGAGTGAAACTCCATCTCAAAAAAAAAATGTTCTATGTATATACAATTATAGGTGTATATATGTGTATACATATATATACACACATACCCCCATCAGTACAAATGTGTATTATCAAATATATATTATAGATGCCTTATAACATGACTTCGTGTATCTTTCTTAAGACACTTGATATGTCCGTTTTCTATGGTGGAAATAGTGGTTTTAGAACCAGCTCTAGCATTTCTTCATGTTAATTTCGCTATCTTTTAAAGCTCATTGATTGTTGCTTTTACTTGTTATTTTCACCCTCATGGATTCCTTATGTGTTTTTCTAAATTCATGAAGAGAGTGCATCTGTTTCTCTTCCTTCCCGCCTTTCTTTCTCTACTATAATGAAAATATCTAGGACCACCCATTTATCCCTGAATATAGTCTGGGCTGCATCTTCCTACAGTTTTGACAAATCCAGAAGGATGTGCATATCAGTATGCATTCTCACCAGCATTGCCCTTTTGATGAAAAGTTTGCTAGCTTGAGAAGCAAACATGTTATCTTGTCTTATTCCTACTCTCTTTTCAGTTCTCCACTGGCTTCTTATTATCAGCCTGTACAAATGCTAAGTACTAATGTGCTGTTTTACTGTAGCTCCCTCAAAACAGTCTTTCATTGATTCTGACTGTTCTTTGAACTACTGCTCCATCTGTTGTTTATAGCCAGAGTTCCTCCCATCCCTTTCTCAACTTAATTGTAGCTTGGTTTCTGACCCAGTGCTCTGTGAAAACCTTTCATGCCAATGTCAACAGTGAGCTCTGAATTGTGACTCCAGTGGACTCCTCTCAGCGCTCGTCCTGGTTGAACTCTAAGGACATTTGGCATTGTTGACCACCTCTTGTCTTGCACCTTTTCTCCTTGGCTTTCATGACAATATTCTTTCCTCACTTTTCTCTATTTCCATGACCCTTTTTTTTTTTTTGAGACAGAGTTTTGCTCTGTCACCCAGGCTAGAGTACAATGGCGCAATCTTGGCTCATTACAACCTCCGTCTTCCACGTTCAAGCAATTCTTCTACCTCAGCCTCCCAAGTAGCTGGGATTACAGGTGCATACCACCACACCCAGCTAATTTTTTGTATTTTTAGTAGAGACAGGGTTTCTCCATGTTGGCCAGGCTGGTCTTGAACTCTTCATCTCAGGTGATCCACCTGCCTCAGCCTCCCAGAGTGCTGGTATTACAGGCATAAGCCACCATGAATCGGCCCTTTCATGACCATTTTTTTAGCCTCACTTCTTCCATTGCCCCCTAAACATGAGTGCTCTCCTTGGCTTCATCCTTTCATCTCATTCTACATATAGTTCACCTGGGTTATTGCAACAGCGACCTTGGCTTGAATCAGCACCTCTATGCAGCTGACTTCCAAACTTGTCATTAACCTCTTCTGAACTACGGGTTACATTTCTATCCTTGTACTTCTATCCTGAATGTCTTAAAGGCATCTCAGTGCAGCTCATCCAGACTTGGGTTTCCTCAGGCATCTTAATTTTCCTCTTGCTATTCCTGTCTTAGTTACTGGAGCTTTACTCCTTAGTAAGTCTTCATCTCTGCTTCTTTTTATTCTGCTGTATCTGCCCTGCTTTGGCTCCATTAACCATTGATATGGTTTGGATCTGGGTCCTCACCCAAGTCTCATGTCAAAATGTAATCCCTAGTGTTGGAGGTGGGGCCTGGTGGGAGGTGACTGGATCATGGGGGTTGTTTCTAATGGTTTAGCACCATCTTCCTAGTGCTGTCTCATGTTAGAGTTCCCATGAGATCTGGTTGTTTAAAAGTGTGTGTTACCTCCCCCTTCACTCTCTCTCCTGCTCCGGCCATGTAAGATGTGCTTGCTTCCCCTTTGCCTTCCACCATGATTGTAAGTTTCCTGAGGCCTCCCCAGAAGCTGCTATGCTTCCTGTACAGCCTGCAGAAGTATGAGTCAATAAAACCTCGTTTCTTTATAAATTACCCAGTTTCTGGTATTTCTTTAAAGCAGTGCAAGAATGGATTCATATAGCCATCTGCCTTTTATGCCATTGTATATTGGCTGCTGATCACTCCTGGAGAAAAACTCTGTGAAGACAAACTTAGGAATTCCAGGCAAATTTAGGCCTTTGGTGTGAAACAGGATGGTTTTTTTTTTTTTTTTTTGAGACGGAGTTTCGCTCTTGTTACCCAGGCTGGAGTGCAATAGCGCGATCTCGGCTCACCGCAACCTCCGCCTCCTGGGTTCAGGCAATTCTCCTGCCTCAGCCTCCTGAGTAGCTGGGATTACAGGCACACACCACCATGCCCAGCTAATTTTTTGTATTTTTAGTAGAGACGGGGTTTCACCATGTTGACCAGGATGGTCTCGATCTCTTGACCTCGTGATCCACCCGCCTCGGCCTCCCAAAGTGCTGGGATTACAGGCTTGAGCCACCGCGCCCGGCCCAGGATGGTTTTTATGAGTCTGTTCGCCCTCCTCACACCTCAGTGATTACTCCAAATTCCTCTCTCTTCACTCCCTTGTATTTCCCATTACCTTCTCTCTCTCTCTCTCTCCTGCTTCCTCCATCCCTCCTTTGCCTTCCCTCTAGCACACATTCCCTCTCTCTCTCTCGTTATCTTTGCCTTTTAGTTTCATGGAAGAAATGGAGGTTATCAGGCATGATCCAAGCCTTTCACTTTCCTGCTTCCCGGAGCTCCCCTCTTGGGCTGAGAGCCCCTTCTCTGAATTCTGCAGCACATGGAGCCCTGTGCATTCCTTCCCTCTCTCCATACTTTCAGCCTCTACTTTCCTATTGACCATAAAATATACTCAAATCTCTATTTTTTGAAAAGGATATTTCTCTCTTAATTTTTAGGTAGGTCTCCCTTGACTCATGCCTGCACATCTTTCCTTTCTTTCACAGCCACACTTCTCTTGAAAGTAACCCGCATTCATTTTCTCTACTTCCCCAGTTCCCTTTCATCTTACATCATTGCAGTGGGATGTCTGACTCCACAGTCCTGCTGAAACTTCTCTGATAAAGGCCATCACTGATCTACTCACTAGCCAATGCCTTGGCTCTCTCCAGCCCTCACCTCCAGCATTTGAGACAGTTGACCACTCCTTGGCCTCTATGACAAAACTCTCGTAAGTGGGCATGGTGGCTCATACCTGTAGTCCCGGCACTTGGGGAGGCCAAGACAGGAGAATTGCTTGAGCCCAGGAATTTGAGACAACCTGGGCAGCATAGTGAGACCCCATCTCTAGAAAATGTCAAAAAGCCAAACATGGTGGCATGTGCCTGGGGTCTCAGCTATTTGGGAGGCTGAGATGGGAGGATTGCTTGAGCCCAGGAAGTCAAGACTGGAGTGAGCTGTGATTGTGCTACTGTTCTCCAGCCTGGGCAGCTAAGCAAGACTGTGTCTCAAAAAAAAAAGAAAAGAGATAAGAAAAGAAGCAAGGAAGGAGAGAGGGAGGTAGGGAAGGATGGAAAAAAGGAAGGAAGACAAAAAACAACTCTCTCTTGTGCTTCTGCTCTCTCTGATCATTCTCACTCCCCTTCCTTGGCAGCATCCCCTTTGTCCTCCCACTGCTGGTGCTCCTCTGTCTTTGGCTCTCCTGTGCTCTGTGCCCTCCTCCCCTGCCCTCCTGCTGGCTCCTCTCTCCCTTCACACACTCTCCATGTGTGCTGACTGTCCCCTGCTTTCATGCTCCCTCTATTACCACTCTGCATAGACTCCCAAATCAACATGTCCAGCCTGACCACTTGCCTGAACTCAAGACCCCGGTTGCCTCCTGCCTTCTGCACCTCTCCACTTTTGTGACTCAAAGACACCATAAAACTTGATCTATCTAAGACAGTGGGTAAAGAGGGCAAGGAAAAGTCACTAAAAATAGTAACAGAGAGAGGAGAATGAGAGAGAGGACTGTGGGCAGGGGAAATACATTTCCAGTGAGTTTCTGTGCCTCTCTTTGTTTGCCCCTGCTCTGTTTGGAACATGTGCCATCTTCATCCCCGCCTTTCTTCACTAGAGCTGTGGTTCTCAAAGTGTGGTCCCCAGGCCAGGAGCATATCAGCATCACCTGCAAGCTGTGTAGAAATACAAATTCTCAAGTCCCACCTGGGACCTACTGGGCCAGAACTTCAGAGGTGGGGCCCAGCAATTTCTGTTGTAACAGCCTGTGCAGGTGATTTTGATGTCTGCTAAAGTTTGAGAGCCTCTGTACTGGTGAACTACTCGTTCTTCATGGCCCAGCTTCAATGCTGCTTCACCTGCAGGGCCTTCCCTGATCTTCTCAGTTAGAACTAATGACTTTCTCCTACATGTTCCCATAGTACTTTATTCATGCCAATTATATAGCACTTATTCTATTATAGTTAGCTCTTTAACACTCCTTCTCCCCCCTTGGATTATGAAGTCAAAGGTTATTATTAATCTTTGTATTTCTAGCACCAGGCCTGGTGCCTGTGCAAAGTGGACATGTATTATGTTATCACAAATTACTTTTATTTTTCCTGCTCCCATGTCCCCTTTTCACTCCCTCCTTGCCTTTCTTCTTTCCTTGAACCTGACTTCTGGATATGAATAAATTACCAAAATGAGACCTTACCATGCAAAGGTAATGTTTTCGTTGGATTCAAGTTTTCAACCTCTTTATATCTGTCAGTCAGGGTTGAAAGAGAAGTAAAACCATGATGGATACACACACAGTTTATAGGGATTTGAGCTTACTTAATTGTAGAGCTGGTTAAACTGTGTGAAGCTGTTTTCTTCACTTCTGATGCTGGAGCTAGAAGTCCACTGGGCAGAGAGTTGGGAAGGGAAAGATGGATGTGAAGGAAGCGTGGAGGAGAGCACAGGGAAGCGACCCACCACAGGCTCAGCTGGAACTCATGAGCATCAACCTGGACCCACAAGGACACCGGAACCTGATCAGCCCTCTTCAACCTATTGATGCTGTGAGTGCCCTGCAGAAAGAGGGTACCTTTCATCATGGAGCTAAACACACTCCTGACCCAGCCAGCAGTCAGAGAAGCCCAAGAAGCATCTAGGGGAAGGGGGAGCAGCAGCAGGCCCAGCAGATGCCCCACACCAAGTGGGGGAGCCTCAGAAAAACAAGCACGTATGAGAGCTGCAAAAGCACCTGCCCTGATCCTCAGAGCATAAGAACAGAATGGTTCTTGAGAATTATAAGCTTTATCAATAAAAAAGAAAAAACAAAAGACAAAAAAGAACGGAATGGTTCTGTACATCTAAAATTATTCCAAAATAGGCCAGGCATGGTGACTCAAGCCTGTAATCCCAGCACTTTGGGAGGCCGAGGTGGGCGGATCACAAGGTCAAGAGATCGAGACCATCCTGGCTAACATGGTGAAACTTCGTCTCTACTAAAAAATACAAAAATTAGCTGGCCATGGTGGCACGTCCCTGTAGTCCCAGGTACTTGGGAGGCTGAGGCAGGAGAATCGCTTGAACCCGGAAGGCGAAGGTTGCAGTGAGCCGAGATGGCGTCACTGCACTCCAGCCTGGAGACAGAGGGAGACTCCATCTCCAAAAACTAACGAACTAACTAACTAACTAACTAAATAAATAAATAAATAAAAGTATTCCAAAATAAAATGGAAGAAGCTTTTTAAATGGCTGCTGCCGTGCTTTCACCTCCAAATCACGTGTGAAAATGTCTCCTGTGCCCATTCTCACCAGAAACACACAGGTAAGGAAACTCCGGGAAACCCAGGTCAGGTGAGCCAAGGTGACACAGTACAAAGCCACCACAATACCTACATGTCTGAAGCTGAAATACCTGAGGTTTACTCTCTGAAGTAAAACAGGAGATATGGGCAATTATTTAAAAAAAAAAAAAAAAAAAAACCACAAAAAAACCCAATATGGTCTGGGTGGTGAGGGAAACCTTTCCTAGATTGGCTGACAGTGGAATCAGTTCTAGAAAGATGGGTAAGAATTACATGGGGAAAACATCCCAGGGGAGACAAAATAATTAACTGAAGACCCTCAGTCACCAGTGAAAGGCACAATTACTCTCAGTATGCAGTCTTTACTGAGGTAGGATAGACTTTGGAGAGACTATCAGTAAGGATCAAAAGCAAAGGCATCTAGTTTTAATTAATTAGAACATCATGTAAGCATTATAATTAATTGAGAGGTTTTTGTAAGTAGCGAGTGTCCTAAAGGATACTAAAGTTTAGTCATAGTGATAATAGCTCAGGAGCTTGGATTCAACCACTTACTAGCTGTGTGACCCTGAGCAAGCTATTAAGCCCCTGTAGGCCTTTATATTTTCATTGGTAAGTTGGCAGTAAGAGTAGTCTCCACCTTACAAAGGTGCTGTGAGGGATTAATAAGAGAATCCATGTAAAGTACTTGGCACAGGGCATATTAACTGCTGCCAGTATCCCATCAGCATCATTGCCATCATCAGTATCATCATCATTATTATCGTCATTGTCATTAACTCCCTAGGAAATACTTTTTTAGGCAGGCTGATTCCAAAGGCCAAATGATACGTTTGACCATTCAAAGTACCCAGCCAATCGAACAGATAGGATCTAGCGCTGATTACCAGAGGCAGTGTGCTCTACTTGTTCTATAGCTTCTTTGGATTCAAATGTAGTTGTCCTCATCTCATCGACAACCCCAAAATGTTTTCCTGTACTTTCCTATCAAAGTGTTTTATCTTGGCTGGGCGCAGTGGCTCACACCTGTGATCCTAGTACTTTGGGAGGCCAAGGTGGGAGGATTGCTTGAGCCCATGAGTTCGAGACCAGCCTGGGTTTCGTGGTAAAACCCCATCTCTACTAAAAATACAAAAATTAGTCAGGTATCGTGGAGTACACCTGGAGTCCCAGCTATTACGGAGAATGAGGTGGGAGAATCGCTTGAGTCCAGGAGGTCGAGGCTGCTGTGAGCCATGATCATGCCACCGCAGTCCAGCCTGCGTGACAGAGCAAAACCCTTCCTGAAAAACAAAACAAAAGGTTATTTTTCTTTTGCCTAAAAAATGGGCTTTGCAGCTTTTCTCCACTATCTGTTTTACCAGGCCTTGGGCAAGGACAGTTTTAGAACCCAAGGAGCAAACCAGAGCCAACCTGCCCACTCATGAGGCTACATGCATGTGATCATATGGACTCCCTGTGGGGCAATTTAGATACTTGTCTTGTGGGGGCTTGGAAAACCAGACTAATGTCTATCCACAGCCGTGGGTGTCATTTCATAACAGTATTCAGAAGCTGTTGAGCATTTTTCTGCCTGAGAGAAAATGCTAGATGTCTTTCCATCTTTGTTAAACAATAAAAAACAAAGAATGGAATGTTATCTTTTAATTAAAGAGCTATTCTAGCTCCCTTTCTTTACCCTGATTATCGAGTTTACATGAATCTTTATCTCCTGTAAATCTTCACTCTCATCCCTCCCAACTCCCATTGTTAATTAGATTTTCTGGTTTGTGGCCGCTTGAAGTGGAGAAAAATCACTGAACTAGACTTTGGAAACAATACAGTCCCTTCTGGTTTTATTATTCAGTTTCATCATTGATCAGATCCTCAGAATGTATTTTCATTTACATATCTATCTTTTAAAACAAAATCTACATATCCTAACAGTGCAACAATTTTTTTCTTCTTTACCAAGCCCCACCTGACTTTATTCCAGACACATACATTCCCTAGCAGAGTAAATAGTAAAGTTTCTATTCATTGAAAGGTGTGTAGTGCCGGCTGTGTCTCAGCTGTGTTTGCAAGAATGAAATGCCTCAAGCATTCTTTCTATTGTTGCCTCCTACCTCCAAAATATTTCTTGAATTCATCGATTTCACAATGCTTGGTTCAGTATACCTGTGTCTCTCCCTGAGAACATTGCAATAGGTTCCTGCTCCCCCAGTACTGTAGCCATGCTGTAATCCTCCTCATTGGTAAAAATCCTTCTCATTTGGTTTGCAGTCACACAGTGTTTCAGTGGCTTTGTTTGAGCAGTTCCTTACCCAGAATGCCTGTCTAGCTTTATCAGCCTGGTCAGTTCCTACCAGACCATCTTAATGTCAGCACCTCTATTCATCTGTCCCAGCTTCCTCAGGTGGGATTATGCTTGTGTTACTTTGGGCTTTGCAGAACTTGTTTGCATTATCAAAGTTATGATGTTTGCGTTCATGATTATGTAATCGTGGCTGTCTCCTCCTCTAGATGCCTTGAGGTCAGAGTCTGCCTTTTTCATGATGGTACCTTCCCACTACCCAACACAATACCTGACCCAGGGAAGGCACTGGGTAAATATTTGTCAAGTGAATGAAAATCTTCTTTTTCAGTGGTTATATAAGAAGGAAAGACATAATAAAGACAATTACTTGAGTAATTTTCTGCAGAGACTAAAGAAAGCTGCAAGTAATTTGCGATTTAAAAGAAATGGGTAGTCATTCACAGCTAAATAATGAAATGTGGGGGTCCCAAGACACACGTCTCTCTTTTTAGATATGTCTACCTAAAAGCACAATGAACGCTTTTGGAAAAAGAAAAAGCAGATTTTTTTTCCAACACAAAAATCCAATATAAAATACTTCTGAGATAACCTTAGATTCTGTAACCTAATTTTGAATTACAGTCATGTTTTTAGTTGTTGTGTTTTAATAAAGTAGGTTATTTGAGGCTGGGTGTGGGTGCTTACACCTGTAATCCTAGCACTTTGGGTGACTAAGGCGGGCAGATCACCTGGGGTCAGGAGTTCGAGACCAGTCTGGGCAACATGGTGAAATCCATCTCCACTAAAAATATAAAAATTAGCCAGGCGTGGTGTCAGGCGCCTGTAATCACAACTACTCAGGAGGCAGAGGCAGGAGAATCGCTTGAACCCAGGAGGTGGAGGTTACAGTGAACTGAGATCACGCCACTGCACTCCAGCTTGAGTTATTAAAAAAAAAAAGTTATTTGTTATTTGTGTTGTAGAAGTTATGAAGAAATTATTTTAGGCAAGTAGGAAAAGAGGCCCTTGGAAGTTTTCGTTTTTTAAAGCATCTCTGGAAAAGTTTCTTGTAAGGCCCCGGGCTCTTAGAGCCAGGCCACCAACCTTTGATATGCTAATGTAGGCCATTAGGAACTGGGTCCACCCCACAGGGCGATTCCTGGGCCTTCCTGCCCTTGCCAGACATGTGCCTCGAAACATGGCCGCCCCCATGTATCCCCACGTGTGTAGAACGTGTTGCCATGCGGCGGCTCAAGCCTGTAATCCCAGCACTTTGGGATGCCGAGGCGGGTGGATCACGAGGTCAAGAGATCAAGACCATCCTGGTCAACATGGTGAAACCCCGTCTCTACTAAAAATACAAAAAATTAGCTGGGCATGGTGGCGCGTGCCTGTAATCCCAGCTACTCAGGAGGCTGAGGCAGGAGAACTGCCTGAACCCAGGAGGCGGAGGTTGTGGTGAGCCCAGATCGCGCCATTGCACTCCAGCCTGGGTAACATGAGTGAAACTCTGTCTCAAAAAATAAAAATAAAAATAAATAATAATAATAATAATAATAAATAAAATAAAAGGCTAGGGTGAGAGGGCCAGCTTTCTCACCGGCTACCTAAATGACATGCCTAGTCAAACCAATCGCCTGAGCCCTGTGCAAATCAAACATAGCCTCCTCCAGTCTCTGTATATTTACCTGGCTGATATCCGTGGCAAGTGGGGACTTCCTCTTTCGGTTTTGGAACCCCCCTCCCTCTGTCTCTGTAAGGGGAGCCTCTTCCTCCTGCCTTTCTCTTTCCTTTCTTGCCTATTAAACTCTCTGCTCCTCAAAAACCACTCCACGTGTGTCCGTGTCGTTTTATCTAAGCCAGCAGGAGGACCAAGAACCCTGGTGTTCCTCCACTCATCAAAGCCATATCATTTGGACCCTACTCTGTGACAGATTATTCAAGTGAGTAAACTTTAGTCAGGGCTTTTGAACCTTCTATTGGGCCCACCTGTGAATGCCTTATAAAATCCAGTATTAGCAAAACACCCTCCTGCCCCCAGCCTTCAATACCTGATCACTCTCCATATCTGTCAAGTTTCTGTTCTCCACCATCCCCTAGGTGACATCTAATCACGCTGGTGTCTTCGGCAAGAATCTCATTAGGTTGGTTTAGCCAGAATCCCCTCTTACCCCTGATATTTCCTCTTAGTAATTTTCTGTCCACTGTCCAGCTCCTTGGCTATAGATTCCCACTTGCCAGTGGTGTATTTAGAGTTGATCCCAATCTCTTTCTAACTGCAGATCGCCTTGCAGATGTCCCCATACCTGTCTCCATGGTCCTGAAGAAAGTCAGCCTTACTGTGCTTTAACAAGTGTCATTAAATAGTTTTTTCTTTAGCGTCTCTCTTTCCTTTTATTCTTTTATCATTATGCAGAATCTAAAGACCATCCATCATGTTACCTGATGCCTTTCAGGGAAGTACAACATTTGATTTCATGCATTAAGATGCTGAACTTCTTTTGTACCCCCCAAAAATCTACAAGCATCTCTTTTCCTTTGTAATTTTACATAACTCAGCAGGAAATAAAATTGCCAGGGCTATTGACCCCACCTGATGGCCAGAATGTGTTCTGCGGTGTCTTATTGGAACTTACTCCCATCTTGTCAAAGCCATTTCATAAGTATCTAGTGTTTTCGTCTCTCCACGTTGTTTCGCCTTGGTCGCTTGTGGCTTTTGGTGAGATAGCCAGGACTGGCAAAAGGCAGGGAGCTGCGGTTAGAATATGGGAGTCCTGTAGCCTCCTAACCCGTTTCTCTACCTCGTAATTTTTTATGGTTTTAGAGAATACCATAAACAAAGAGCAAATTTTTTTTTTTTTTTTTTTTTTTTAAGTTAAGGTCTCGCTCTGTTGCCCAGGCTGGAGTGCAGTGGTGCAATCACGGCTCGCTGCAGCCTTGACCTCCCAAGCTCAAGCAGTTCTCCCACCTCAGCCTCCCCAAATGCTGGTATTACAGGCATGAGCCACTGCACCCAGCCCAAAGAGCAAATTTAATCCTCTAAGCATCACCTTCACCTTATCACTAGGACATCAGTGCTGCCCATTGCCCAAGCATGGCCCCCTTCAGTCCCGCTCCTGAGCATTCTTTCCTGGCCCCACACAGTCTGGCTGTGAACGCCTCTCCAGCCTCATCTCCCATGTCACTTCTCCTCAACCAGTTACCCTATGTGTCAGCCCCTCCACGTCACCGACTCTTCTCCACAGACATTTTGCGTTTCCTTTCCACCTAGTTACTCTTGCTGATAGTCTTCCACTCCCTTTCGGCATCTTACAATTCTGTTTACCACCCAAGGCCTACCTCAAATGCTACCTTCTCCATGGACCCTGTTCTAATCCCCATGGTCAGAATTAATCACTCGTGCTGTGGTGTGGACGTAAGAATTCATCTTCTATGTGTGTATGGCAATTTTCAGGCTGTTCCGCATGCTGTAGTCATTTGTTCACGTTTCTGTTCTCTTAGCCAAGGCTTCTGCTTTTGTTTTTTTCAATCTTATATTTTCCATTTCGTAGCACAGTGCCTTTTGTTTATTCTTCACCAGATATTTATTGGGCAGTGCTATGGGTGAGGTCTTGTTTTAGAGACTGGGAATAGAGCAAGGAGCAAAAGGTAAAAATCCCTACTCTCATGGGGCTTGCAATTACTGAAAGAAGAAAGTCTGGGAGTGAAATAGATACAATGTAATACTAGATGCTATGGAGAAAAACATAGCAGGGTGGCACAGGGAATTCTAGGGGTGAGGGGATTGTCAATGGGATGCTCAGGAAAGGCCTCGTCAAGAAGGTACCGTTTTGGCCAAGACTTGTGAGGGAGCAGCCATGTGTCTTACTGGCAGGAAGAGCACTGCAGGGGACAGTACCACACATGTGTGGCCTGTGCAGGGAGGTGTCTGGTGTGTTGGAGGAATGCAAGGAGACCGGAACAGTTGGAGCCAGGGGCGAGTAGTGGGTAAAGTCAGAGAGGAAGGGACAGGTGCTCTGAGGGAGGTAGGGGCTTAGCCAGTTTTTGTGTGTGTTTTGTTTATTATTTTTAGAGATAGGGTCTCACTTTGCCACCCAGGCTGCAGTGCAGTGGTACGATCGTAGTGCTCATTGTAACCTTAATTTCCTGGGCTCAGGGCTCTTTCTGAGTAGATAGGACGCCAGGCACCTGCCACCACACCGAGCTAATTTTTTAGTTTCTTTGCACAAATGGAATCTTGTGATGTTGCCTAGGCTGGTGTTGGTCTTGCCTTAAGCAATCCACCTACCTCCGTGCTAGGATAACAGGCATGAACCACCGTGTCCAGCCTTTGCAGGTTATTGAGCTAAAGGATGACATGATCTGATCGGTGTTGTAATAGCATCTGCCTGGCTGCTGTAGGAAAGAGTGGTTCAGTTCGAACTCTTATTTTGGCTGAGGATCCTGGGCACATTGAATGTGCGGTGTGGGAGAAACTGCGGTATCTAAGATGATCCCAAGGCTTTTGGCCTGAGAAGGAAGAAGGATGGAGCCACCATTCATGGAGCAGGGCAGACTGCAGACAAAGCAGATTTGGGGAGCAAGATCGAGAGGACACCTGTGGGTGCTGACATAGAAAGGTGTCCACGTTGCATGGTTAAGTAAAAAATTTCACACATATGTGGGGGGGGGGAACCTGGGAGGATGTATATTGAACTATTAACAGTTAACTGTTTTGGGCATGGCACTACTGGGCATTTTTACTTTCCTTTTTTTTTTTTTTCTTTTTTTTTTATAAGTAAGTGTCTGATATTGGGGAACACAAATAGTAGAGCCTGTTTCAGGGGGAAGTCAATGGCTTGACTTTGGGGTTTTCATAAGATTCTTCATCCCAGACCCCAGTGATAGTGCTGTGAACCCCTGGCCTCTAAAACTCCAGAGGGGACCTGGGAAGCTTCTTTGGACATAGAGTTTAGAGGACTCTTATCTCATGTCCAGACAGAGTTCTCTTAAGGTTGACTCTGAAATGGGTACAAGTTGTGGGGTGAGATGCTTTTTATTTTTATTTTATTTTATTTTTTGAGATGGAGCCTTGCTGTGTCGCAAGGCTCAGTGGTATGATCTCAGCTCATTGCAACCTCCACTTCCCAGGTTTAAGCGATTCTTCTGCCTCAGCTTCCCGAGTAGCTGGGATTACAGGCATGGGCCACCACACCCAGCTATTTTTAAAATATTTTTAGTAGAGACGGGGTTTCACCATGTTGGCCGGGATGGTCTTGATCTCTTGACCTCATGATCTGCCCGCCTTGGCCTCCCAAAGTGCTAGGATTACAGGTATGAGCCACCCCACCCGGCCGAGATGCTTTTGTATTTTATTTTATTTTATTTTATTTTATTTTTCAGAGGAAGAAAGAGAAAGAATTAAAAAAAAAAGAAAAAGAAAAAAAAAAGAATGAAGGAGAGGAAGAAAGAGGAAGAGGAAGAGGGAGAGAGAACAGGGGTGTTGCTTTATTGCCCGGGCTAGATTGCAGTCTAAAAATGGGTATGCCTGTAATTGTGTTTAATAATAGAGATATAAAAAAAAATGAGGGAAGAAAATAATTAACAAGCAGCCAACCAATATTTCATTTAAACCTGTAAATAGGTGTGATGTGGTACTGATAAGAGTGTATATTTTGTGTATTTAAAGTGGAGAGTTCTATAAATGTTAATTAAGTCTACTTGTTCTGGATCTGAGTTCAAGTCCTAGATATCGAGGTTAACTTTCTGTCTCACTGATCTGTCTAATATTGATGTTGAAGTCTCCCACTATTATTGTGTGGGAGTCCAAGTCTCTTTATAAGTTTTATATATCTGGGTATTCCTGTATTGGGTGCGTATATATTTAGGATCTTTAGCTCTTCTTGTTACATTGATCCTTTTATCATTATGTAATATCCTTCTTTGCTTCTTTTGATCTTTGTTGCTTTAAAGTCTATTTTATCAGCAAAAATTGCAACTCCTGCTTTCTATTTTTTTATTTTTGCTCCCCATTTGGTTGGTAAATTTTTCTCCATCCCTTTGTTTTGAATCTTTGTGTATCCTTGCATGTGAGATGGATCTGGATGTAGCATACCAATGGGTCTTGGCTTTTTTTGCCTGTCTGTGTCTTTGGATTGGGGAATTTAGTCGATTTAAATTTAGAATTAATAATATATGTGAGTTTGATACTGCCATTTAATGTTAGCTGGCTGTTTTGCCCATTAGTTGATGCAAGTTCTTAATTATGTTGATGTTCTTTATTTTTTGGTATTTTTTAGAAAGGCTGATATTGGTTGTTCCTTTCTATTTGTAGTGGTTCTTTCAGAAGCTCTTGTAAAGCAGGCCTGGTGGTGATGAAATCTCTGAGTGCTTGCTTGTTCACAAAAGATTTTATTTTTCCTTCGCTTATGAAGCTTAGTTTGGCTGGATGTAAAATTCTAGGTTGAAAGTTCTTTTCTTTAAGGATGTTGAATATTGGCCCCCACTCTCTTTTGTCTTGTAGGGTTTCTGCTGAGAGATCTGCTGTGAGTCCGATAGGCTTCCCTTTGTGGGTAACCTGACCCTTCTCTCTGGCTGCCCTCAGTATTTTCTCTTTCGTTTCAACCCTGGTGAATCTGGCGATTATGTGCCTTGAGGTTGGTCTTCTTGAGGAATATCTTTGTGGTGTTCTCTGTATTACCTGGAGTTGAATATTGTCCTGCCTTGCTAGGTTGGGAAAGTTTTCCTGAATAATATCCTGAAGCGTATTTTCCAGCTTGGATTGATTCTCTTCGTCACCTTCAGGTACACCTATCAAACGTAGATTAGGTCTTTTCACATAGTCCCATATTTCTTGGAGACTTTGCTCATTCTTTTTTTATCCTTTTTTCTCTAATCTTGTCTTTTTGGTTTATTTCATTAAGTTGGTCTTCAACCTCTGATATCTTTTCTTCTGCTTGATCAATTCAGCTGTTAAAACTTGTGCATAGTTTGCGAAGTTCTCGTGTTTTTTCAGCTCCATTAATTCACTTATATTCCTCTCTAAATTGTGTGTTATTGTTAACATTTCCTCAAACCTTTTTTCAAAGTTCTTAGTTTCTTTGCATTGGGTTAGAACAAGTTCTTTTAATTCCCAGAAGTTTCTTATCATCCACTTTTTAAAGCCTGCTTCTGCTAATGGAACACAGTTTTTCTCCATCAGACCTTGTTCTGTTGCTGATGAGGAACTGTGATCCCCTGCTGTAGAGGGAGAAGCGTTCTGATTTTGGGTATTCTCAGCCTTTTTAGGCTGGTTTCTTCCCTTTGTTATAAATTTATCCATCTGTGGTCTTTATAATTACCGTCTTTATAGTTGGGTTTCTGAATGTACGTCCAACTTGTTGATTCCCGGCGCTAAAATCTGAGCAACCCACTGCACCGGCCACAATAGCGGCTTTAAGATTGATGGTGCTTTTCTGACTCTGCACTGAGAACCGCCGCACCAAGGCAGCGGCAAAACTGCCTCGCTGGCCACAAGAGTCGTGCTGGCGACCCGTGGGGCTCCTCCGCTGGGAATCTCCTGGTGCGTGAGCAACAAAAATTGATCTGAAAGTGTGGCGTCCTCTCGTTCTCTGTGCTTTCAGTGGGAGCTGCAATCCCGAGCTGCTAGTGATCAGCCATCTTGGATCTCTCTCCATTTTTTTTTTTAAATTTTATTTCTTTTTTTTTTAAACAGCATGAAAACTAATACAGATGGGTAGGACACTTTCACCCTTATTCTGGTTTGTGCAGTAGTGTAGTCTCTGTATGACTTCAACTGAACAGCACCGGTGGTATCTGATTTCTCTGATGGCTTAAAGTGTTATTAGTGAAAGCTGTGGTGACGTTTTGCTGACGTTTCGTTTACTTTCCCATTTTCAGTTGCATGTCAATATAATTCACAAGTCCAGGTGATATAAAGATAACAAAAATCCCTACGACCGATCTACCCGGGTCCACTGTCTAAGCCTTCAGTGTGACAGGTTTCTTTCATCATTTGTCGGAAGATGCACAAACTGCAGACCACCTCTCAATGACAAATTTATAACACTGTTTTCTAAACCAGAATAGAAATGTACAGGAGACCCCCTTATCAGCGGTTTCACTTTCCACAGTTTCAGTTACTCATAGTCAACTGAGGTCCAAAGATATTCAGATATTTTGAAATAGACAGGGAGGAGCACATTCATATACATGTATTGATTGACTTACCACCTATGCAACTTACGACCATTCAACTTTACGACCACAATCGCTAGCCACGACTGCTCCGCGTCTGGCAGCGCAAACGTTGCCCAGCTGGGCGTACAACAGTGCGGACCAACTTCCGGCAGCACTACCATCTCTGCGTGCACCATTTCAACTGTACACATAGCCTACTCAGCTTACGACCAAATCATGTTACAACCGGTCCGCGGTCCCGACCATGGTCATAAGTCGAGCACTGGCTGAGCTTTTATTACAGCATATTATTATAATTGTTCTATTTTATTATTGTCACTCTCTTACTGTGACTAATTTATAAATTAAACTTTATCATGTGCATGTATATGTAGAAAAAACATCGTGGCTGAGTGCAGTGGCCCACACCTGTAATCCCAGCACTTTGGGAAGCCAGGGCGGGTGGATCACTTGAGGTCAGAAGTTTGAGACCAGCCTGGCCAATATGGTGAAACCCCATCTCTACTCAAAATACAAAAATTAGCTGTGCATTGTGGCAAGTGCCTGTAATCCCAGCTACCTGGGGAGGCTGAGGCAGGAGAATCACTTTAACCCGGGAGGTGGAGGTTGCAGTGAGCTGAGATCACACCATTGCACTCCAGCCTCAGCAACAGAGTAAGACCCCGTCTCAAAAAAAAAAAGGAAAGAAAGAAAGAAAAAATATTGTATATAGAGAGTTTGTTACTATCGGAGATTTCAGGCATCTCCTGGGGGTCATGGAATGTGTGTGTCCCTTGTGGATAAGGGGGTACCACTGCATTCACCATGGGGATAAAGCAACAGTAGCCGTTTGCTTAGGAAAATCCTTTCTGGTGAGTAACTCTTTTCGGAAAACCATATCATAGGCCAAAAGGTGACACGACAAATATAGATTTACAACAAAAGAAGTGAGGATATTTCTATCAAGCACGTTTGGCAGATTGCTGTTCTTTACTGTCAGGTTGTTTCCAGAAGACTAACACTCGTCCTCCGAATCCAAGCAGCTTTCTCCCCCTTACGGCACTGTTGAGACACGCTGAGAATGCTAATGGTTCAACTGCTTCAGTCAATGAATCTGCCCTGAATTCACTCCAGGCAAGGAACAATTCAAGATATTGGGGGAGTATAACTGATTTGAGAATCCAAATAATATGCTATAAATAGTTATCGAAGGAAGAGAACAAGTTATCTAATAACTGATGGGCTATTTCTAAAAGAAGAATATTCTCTCAATCCATTTTTTATGCTCTACCAAGTAATGTGGAGCTGCTTTAAAGGTGAATTAGTCAGGTTCCATTGCTAGGAAGTGGGGCAAGCAGGTGGCAAGTTTTGAAAGGTACAGCAGTGCCCATTGTCTAGAAACTAGGCAGCCAAATCCCAGTGGGGAGGAGCCTGCTAGTCTAGGAATGGTAAAGGGAACCAAAGGAAAAACCCCTTGTATGTCTCAGGGGATGATTCCCCCCACCTCCGTCCTGCCCCACCCCCATCCTGTCCCATCCTCCCACCTAGGAGAGGAAAATGGTGTCAACGTATGATCCGCTTCAGAGAAGTAGAGGCGGCTGAAGAAGGGAGCTGGCATACAAGCTGTGAAGGGACAGCTGGAAGAGGACTGCCCTGTAGAGGTAACCCAGGACCAAAGCCCAGTGCATCCTGGTCTGGTGAGCAACACTGGAGCCTTTGGAGAGCTGCTGAGGGGCATGGTGGCCAGGGGCCAGGGCATGGAGCAGCTCATACCGGTTACTACTTTTTTTTTCTTTTTTGAGATGGAGTCTCGCTCTGTCACCCAGGCTGGAGTGCAGTGGCATGATCTTGGCTCACTGCAACCTTTGCCTCTCAGGTTCAAGCGATTCTCCTGTCTCAGTCTCCTAAGTAGCTGGGATTACAAGTGCCCACCACTATGCCTGGCTAATTTTTGTAGTTTTAGTAGAGATGGGGTTTTACCATGTTGGCCAGGCTGGTCTTGAACTCCTGACCTCAGGTGATTAGCCCACCTCGGCCTCCCAAAGTGCTGCGATCACAGGCATGAGCCACCACACCCGGCCCGGTCACTACTTTCTGAGGATGTTTGCTAGTCTTTGCAAGGAGAGTTGGGAAACATGTCAGTCCGCTTAGCAGTACCCTTGCAAGTTGTTGTTAGAATATGTTATTGCTTTACATGCTTCATTTCCTGGGTTAACTATGGAGCCACTTTTGCTGATGACTGTATAGTCAGAGTTTTCCAGAGAAACAGAATCAATAGGATATATAGAGATATATAAGAAGAGATTTATCATGAGAATTGGCTTAGGCAATTATGAAGATCAGAAGTCCCATGATGTGCCATCTGCAAGCTGGAGACCCTGTAAAGCTGGTGTTACAATCCAGTCCAAGTCTGAAGGCCTGAGAGCAAGGGGAGCTGATAGTGTAACCCTCAGTCTGAGGCTGAAGGCCTCAGAGCCTGGGAGGGGTGCAGGTATGTGTCTGGAGTCCCAAGGCTGAGACTGGAGTTCTGCTGTCCAAGGGCAGTAGAAGATGGGTGTTGCAGCACAAGAAAAGAGAGAATTCATCCCTCCTCTGCCTTTTTGTTCTATCAGGGTCCTCACTGGTTGACGCCTTCCCACATTGGTAAGGGTGAGTTTTCTTTACTCAGTCTCCCAATTCAAATGCTAATTTCTTCCAGAAACATCCTGACAAGCACACTCAGGAATAATGTTTTACCAGATACATGGGCAGTCTTTAGCCCAATCAAGTTGACACCTAAAATTAGCCATCACAGTGATAGTCCTGATTTTGCTCCTATTTCTGAGGACACATATCCTGTAACCTTGTAAGTGCTTAAAATAAACATGAAATGGCATCACTGGTGGGAAATGAGAGAGGATTTGAGGAACATAGAGAAGTTTGCTCATTTACAAGATCTGTTCCAGGTTGGTTTTTGTAAGGGTACTATATGAAGTGAGAAACTGCATTGGGTCACCTTTCATGAGGTGTATGAAGCACCAACAGGCTTTGGCAGCATAGGCATGAGGCAGTTAACTGCACTTCACAAGTCCCTGGTCTCGCTGTTTTTCATTCTGGTGATGTAGTGACCCTAAGTGTTCTGGGGAGTTTGGGTTCTGAGTTGCTGATTAGTTCTTCTGGCCATGGGAAGGTCGCACGATGATGTACAACCTTTCCCATCATCAGTCTGAACTCCAACAAGCAACCTACGATCTGGTATATTTCATGTGTGTTTTGTCCTTCCAAAGAAGTCATCAGCATAAAGTAATTTCTAAGAGACTATTTGAAGAATTTGTTTCTTTTGCTTCACCAAGAGGACATTAAAAGCATGCCCTACATTCTCTGTCAGGTCTCTCCCTGAGTTCCTAAGCAGTCATCTTTCAGCTGGAATAAATCTGCAGTTTTACCTTCTTTTCCTGGACTACAAATGGGATGGGCATCAGTGGTATTGAGAGAACCATTTATAAAAATAATAGCTTCCTATTATTGAATGTTTGCCATGTGCTTATAACAGTCTTGTGTTAAACTCCTTTAATCCTCACCACAGTCCTTATTATGTTTCCCATTTTATAGATGAGAAAATTGAGGCTGAAGGAAGTTTAAGCAATTTGTACAGCATCACCCAGCTACTAAATGGCAGAGCCTGGATTTGAAACCAGAGAATCTTATCTGAATCCAGGATATGTGTTCATGGTTCCTTTTCTGTTCTGATTTCCCATTAGAATGGAGCATAGAAGAATGATCATTTTGACTGTCACCCTGGCATAATGCATCCCCTGTGCAGCTGCCAGCCTGTTTAAGGAGGAGATCCAGGTTTGATGTTTGGGGCTCGACGGTCACATGCATTTGCCTAGCATTTCTCAGTCTGTGTGTTCTACCATTAGCCACATAAGATTCAACCTGAAACTGCTTCTCAGGTCCCCATCTCTTGAATTTTCTGGGCCTGCCTGTCCTCGGGGGATCTGGGTGGTGCATTTCTTGTTGTGCTCTGGTTTGCTTCATGTTTGGTTATTTCTCTTCACTGAACCAGGCCTGAGGTATTGAAGTCAGAGCCTAGCAAGGAGAGCCAGCATTGTGAAAGCTTACTGTTTGTTTTGGCTCTTGGAGCTGTGACTAGGGGCCAGAAAGAGGGTTGCTGTGATGCTGTTTCAAAGCTGTAGACCAGGGGCTTCCAGGCACAAGGATCTCATTTTCAATTAGCTTGTGGTCAGGCTATGTACAGATTTTGTTTTTTTGTTTTTTGTTTTGCCTTAGGGATAGGAAGGCACGTGAAATCACTTCATATGGCTAAAGGCCTAGAGGAGATCCTTTAGAACTGCTGAGTCAGCCTCGTTGGTAGTAATCACCTCACTGTCATTTGTAAAATGAAATTAGTCATGTTACACAGCCATTCCTATACTTCTCAGGGTGCTGGGCTGAGTATTCATTTGATTCAGGAGCTATAAAATACAGTGAAATCTTTAAGGAAAAGGCATGTGACGATATTTATAAAACCTTTCTAAAAACTATATATGTCAAAGATGGGCCACTGCTAAGTAAGGAACCCATTCCCGGGCCTTAATTCCTTCCTGTGCTGAGGGAACCACCTAGTCACTTAGAACTCTTGGGTATCTGTTAAGTTAGTGTCACTTCGGAATCAACGTACCTCTCAAGTAGCTAACGGACAGAGTGACTTTGTTCTTTTTATCGGGACTAGGGTGAGACATCAGGCGAAGTGTTTGGGCTTCAATTAGTAGAGTATCTGAATGTATTATTAGCTAGAGTGAAAGGTTCAGCTGGTCTAACAACAATTAGGCAACAATAATGTGGCTTAAAAATGAAGTTTGTTTTTCACATAACATTCCAGGGTGGCTATTTCATATCAGTGAGGGGAGGAGGGGCTCATGACAGCAAGGCCGTCTGCAGCATAGCGCCTGTCTTTTGGTCATCATGTCTCAGTTCACAGGAAATGAGTATGTGCGAGGCAGGCTTATATCCACTGGCAAGAAATAATTCACGTGGCTACTTCACGGTGCAGATGAAGATGGAGAGAGTCATGTAGATGGACAGCCATGTGCTTAGCTATTCTTCTGACACAGTGGAAGGAGAGAATAATGGACGTTCATAGACAGCTGGCCGTCTTTGCTGGAGCCAGTGCCTCTGAACACCAAGAATCAGTAAACGCCCTAATTTCTACACACAGAACACACTTGCTTCATCCCAAGGGAGATAAACCAAAGCCCCATCCAGTAAATGCACCGCCTGACAGTCCGTGGTCTCTGGGTAACATATGATTCTTTCCATCATGTTCCAACATGGTTCCTGATGGTCTTGCAACCTGTGAACTAAAAGGCAAGTTATCTCCCCTCCTGCACTCACACTCATACTCAATATACCACGGTAGGACAGGGAACAGAAAAACCCCCTCTGGAAATTAAAACTCTCGCTGGAAAAAGAGAAGGAGAAAATGCACACAGCAGCACCTGGTTTATAGCAGGACTAGGATCCTGTGGCAGGCAATGGGAAGGCCCCCTGCCCCAGCAGAAGAGAAGCTTCCTTGAGTAGACTGTGGCTCTGCTCTTCAGGAGAGCCCTTGCTCAAGCTCTTGGTGTCCCTTGGCCTTGCTCTTGGGGAAGGGGCCTCTCTGTGTTCAGTTTCCTCCTTGGCCAAATCTGAAGTGGGTGCTAGGAATATGCCCCATTGGTGGCTGTTCAGCTTTTGCATCCCACTGCCTGCTGGTGCAAATCTGGAGGTCTGAGAGTGCAGCAGTCTTTTTGTTGGCTTGGCTGTGGTCCCTTTGCTAATGTAGTTCAGGAACTCAGAACTTCCAGCCAGTTCACATGCCAGCCTTCTCTCCCAACCTTCTTTCCAAGCCTTGGGCCATACCCGCCTGCTTTGTTTCTTTGTTTCCCTGCTCTCCATATTTTCTCCTCACAATGTGGTGGCCCCTGTACAGAGCCCTCTGAGACAGCAGACTTGGGAGGGAAGGCAAAAACCCTTATTTTCAGCTCCAGTCTCTTTCTGTTTAAGGTGTAGAAGTCATTGGCTTTTCCAACCCTTCAAGACAACAAATTTCTAAAAACTCTTCCTCTTCTTTTGTATCTCTCTTTGCAAATCAGTCTGGGTAGGGGCTCAACAGAAATGTGGTCTGCTTTTTAGGTCAGGTGACAGGTTGTTTGTTTGTTTGTTTTTAAGGTCAACAGACTTTGTTGGCACAGACCAGATTTTAGTCACACATTTTCCTTATGACTATCTTTTTTAATCTTCTTTTTTTTTTTATTGTGGTAGAATTCATGACATAAAATTTACCTTTTATTTTTTTGAGACAGAGTTTTGCTCTGTTACCAGGCCGGAGTGCAGTGGTGTGATCTTGGCTCACTGCAAGCTCTACCTCCTGGGTTCAAGCGATTCTCCTGCCTCAGCCTCCTGAGTAGCTGGGACTACAGGCATGTACCACCATGCCCAGCTAATTTTTGTATTTTTAGTAGAGACAGGATTTCACCATGTTGGCCAAGCTGGTCTCAATCTCCTGACCTCATGATCCAACCGCCTCACCTCCCAAAGTGCTGGGATTACAGTCATGAGCCACCGTGCCTGGCCAAAGTTTACCATTTTAAAGTGTGCGGTTCAGTGGCAAAACTGAAACTCTATTCCCATTAAACAATAACTTCTCTTTCCCACTTTTCCCTCATCCCCTGGCAGCCACCATTCCACTTTTGCTTCTGTGAATTTCACTACTTTGGGTCTGGCTTACTTATTTCACTTAGCACAATGATTTCAAGGTTAACCTATAATTTAGCATGTATCAGAATTTCCTTCCTTTTTAAGGCTGAATAATATTCCATTGATGTCTAGACCACATTTTATTAATCCAGTCATCGGTTGATAAGCACTTGTTTCCACCTTTTGTGAATAATGTTTCCAGCTATTGTGAATAATGCTGCTATGAACATGGGTATATAAATATCTGCTCAAGTCCCTGTGTCCAATTTGTATGGTTAATACACAGAAGGGGAATTTATGGATCATATGGTCATTCTATTTTTAACTTTTTGAGGAACTCCCATACCATTTTCCAACAACTGTACCATTTTATATTCCCAGCAACAATGCACAAGGGTTCTAATTTCTCCACATCCTTGCCAATACTTGTTACCTTTTTTCCATTTTTTAAAAAATTATTATACTTTAAGCACTGAGATACATGTGCAGAGCATGTAGGTTTGTTACATAGGTATACACATGCCATGGTGGTTTGCTGCACCCATCAACCTGTCATCTCCATTAGGTTTTCTCCTAATGCTATCCCTCCTGTAGCCCCTAAACCCCCGACAGGCCCCGGTGTGTGACGTTCCCCTCCCTGCGTTCATGTGATCTCATCGTTCAGCTCCCACTTATGAGTGAGAACATGCTCTCTTTGGTTTTTTGTTCCTGTGTTAGTTTACTGAGAATAATGGTTTCCAGCTTTATCTATGTCCCTGCAAAGGACATGAACTCATCCTTTTTATGGCTCCATAGTATTCCAAGCCATATATGTGGGTTTGTCACAAATAGCTCTTATTATTTTGAGATACAGTCCATCAATACCTGATTTATTGAGAGTTTTTAGCGTGAGGGGGTGTTGAATTTTGTTGAAGGCCTTTTCTGCATCTATTGAGATAATCAAGTGGTTTTTGCATTGGTTTAGTTTATGTGATGGATTACACTTACTGATTTGTAAATGTTGTACAAGTGAATGATAAGATAATATGAGTCCTTCACACTTGCCCATGACACAAAAGAAAAGTAAGATTTTCAGGTGGTTAAAAACAAACAAGGGTGGTTCACGGACACTGCGACCGTCGTGGCCATGAGGGGTGACTCCTTTATCATTTCTGCTTCCTTCCAACTGGCCCTGACAGAAGAATGAAAAATTACTGTAGCAGGGGGCTCATTCCCTGATAAATTACAAGACCAAAAAAGATAACCAAAGACCCCCAACAGCATTTTCAGTGTAATACAGTTAACATTTATTGAAATGCTGGCTGTATGCCAGGCACTGTTCTGAGTGATTTAAACATATTTTCAATCCTCATAAAAACCCTCTAAGGTAGATACCGTTATTATTTCCACTTTGCTGATACGGAAACCGAGGCACAGAGAAGACTTGACCAAGGACACACAACTAATAAGAGGCAGAGCTGAGATTCCAGGCCCTGGTCGCCCGGCTCCAGAGTCTGTGAACTATAGCTGCCTCTCTCCATTGCCCCGGGCAGGACAAAGTCCTCCTATTTATAATAAGCAAGTCCTTTCCAGTCCTTGAAAATATGAACGTTCATGACACTTCACAGTCATTGTTGTAAGTGGTTCTCACTAATAAAGTTTTTAAGCTGTAAATGAAGATTGGGCTTTGTTTTTCCATTTGTAGCTTCCATTTCCATTTGTGGCTTGACAGAATAGAAAGTTTGTCTTCAAGGATTAGCATGGGTAGTGGTATGCTACATTCTTTCACTCGTAGCTTCAGTAGCTAACACTGTATAAACTATCTGTTTTGAATTTGATGATAGACGTATGAATAATCACGTGACTTTGACTTTATTTATTTGTTTGTTTGTTTATTTATTTATTTATTTTTTGAGAAAGAGTCTTGCTCTGTCATCCAGGCTGGAGTGAAGTGGAGTGATCTCGGCTTACTGCAACCTCTGCCTCCCGGGCTCAAGCAATTCTCCTGCCTTAGCCTCCCAGGTAGCTGGGACTACAGGTGCACACCACCACACCCAGCTAATTTTTGTATTTTTATTGGAGACGGGTTTCACCATGTTGGCCAGGCTGGTCTCGAACTCCTGACCTCAGATGTTCTGCCTGCCTGAGCCTCTCAAAGTGCTGGGATTTCAAGTGTGAGCCACCCCTCCCTGCTATAACTTTGACTGTATAAAGACCCCCTTTTGTAGCCAATTAAAGGAGTTAAAGTCTTAGATAATAAACTAACATGGGCTTATAGTAACATTCTGTTCACTTCCACAAAAATTGTACATTTTCAAATGGCCAGGTGTTCTCTTGGATATCTGCAGGTTTAAGACTTCCAAAGCAATAAAAATGTCAACAGTGGGAGCCTCTGCAGACCTCGAGCTACAGGTCATTTTCTCTCAGAGGAAGAAAGAAAACTATAGGGATGCCAGGTCACAAAGGGAGCGGTAGAAGATGGGGATTTTCATCAAAATCGTCAAAACAGTGTTGACGAGCCCCACTGTGCAGTCTCACTCACACCACAGATTGAGTAAAAGAGAGTGACGATAACCCAGACTCACGGAGTGACATTTATTGGAAGAAAAGAACATGCGACAGAAATATACAGAGAGTTTGAAGTATTGGCTCTCTAGAAAGATTTGACCATCTGGATAACAGCTTTGCAAATCATTTGGATAAATGATACCATTCGAAGGAGAGTCTTCCAAAGCAAATCTAAATGCCAGAACCCTTTCAAGAAGGTTTATGCAAATTCTGGCTCATTTCCTCCATTCGTTAGAAGCTCACGAGGTGACGTTGTCCTAGATATAATTAAACATTTAGGACATAGGAATAATTATCTTTAATTTTTTTACTGTGAAGTATTATTGGAAGATTAATATCAATAGAATAAATATTATGTAGAATAACAAAGAAGTAGAGGCTGGGTGCGGTGGCTCACGCCTATAATCCCAGCACTTTGGGAGGCCAAGGCAGGCTGATCACCTGAGGTCGGGAGTTTGAGACCAGCCTGGCCAACATGGTGAAACCCCATCTCTACTAAAAATACAAAAATTAGCTGGGTGTGGTGGGGGGTGACTGTAATCCCAGCTACTTGGGAGGCTGAGGTGGAAGAATCACTTAAACACAGGAGGCGGAGTTTGCAGTGAGCCGAGACCACGCCCCTGCATTCCAGCCTGGGCAACAGAATGAGACTCCATCTCAAAAAAAAGAAGTACAATTTGGAATGTAAAGATACAACAAGCCAGGTGTGGTGGTGCATGCCTGTAGTCCCAGCTACTAGGGAGGCTGAAGTGGGAGGATCTCTTGAACCCAAGAGTTTGAATTCAGCCTGGACAACATAGTGAGATGGATCGCTTTAAAAAAAAGAAAAGAGCAAAGATAAAACTATTTTAGGAGTGTGGAGTATTTTCCTTTCTTCTCCCCCTCCTTCTTTAAAGAGGCAAGGAGAAACTGTACTTTTCTAGCTGGGAGGAATCTTGTTGATTTAGCTCAGGGAAAGAGTGGAACTTTTTCTTGCTAGGAAATGTAAGTAAGGTTTGGGTGACACTTTCTAATGTGACTAGCAGCAATGGGCCAGTTTATTTTCATGGTGTCTGGAAGGATGCAAGAAACAAATCCATCTCCTACTTGTAACTTTAATTCTCAGGCAACAGTAAGGCAAAGTTAACAGTTAATTTGGCCACAGGCAGTGGCTTACGTGGGCAGATCACTTGAGCTCAGGACTTCCAGGCTAGCTTGGGTAACATAGTGAAACCTTGTCTCTACAAAAAATTAGCCAGGTGTGGTGGCGTGCAGCTGTAGTCCCAGCTACTTAGGGGGCTGAGGTGGGAGGATTGCTTGAGCCCAGGAAGTTGAAGCAGCAGTGAGCTGTGATCGCGTCATTGCACCCCATCCAGCCTGGGTGACAAAGCGAGATCCTGTCTCAAAAAACAGGGAGTTAATTAAATAGATCTGTTTGTTTATCCTTTGCAAAAAGGTACTTTCAGCCAAGTATCTGGCTTGTGAAACTAAACCAAATTAAACATTCATCTCCAGGCACCGCCAGGAATCCTCCCCCAGTACCTAGAACAGAGAGCACATGAGAGTTGTTTCTCTATTGCAAATTGTTTGGTAACAATATAAGCTGACAAGAGCAGGCAAATGAGGATCAGTGGCTGAAGGGGACATCCCAGTACCTTGGGCCAGGAAATTAGTATATAAAGCTATTTTTAGCTTGATGCCATGGTCTTAGAATTATCTTGTTAACTCTCTTCACTCTACCTCCCTGCTTGACAATTTCGATTTCCCACATGGATGTTCCTAAAAGGGGAGCCAGAATAAATATTTGTCCATTTGACAGTTGTGCCTCTCATTGTACGTTAATAAGTTGTCATTCTGATGTATTCACCAATCTATTGTAAAGACAGTTAATATTTTCTCTGGGGCTGATAATTCTGAGTATATTGGATCATTCTGTTTTTGAAAAGATGTAAAATACCAGACTTGGCTTAACCTCCAAGGTACTGCCACTCTGTGAAGCCTCTGTCCTTGACATCCTTCTCCCTTTCTTTGCATTCAGTAGTCTTCACTTTGTTGAATTTCACAATCTAGGAATTGAAAAATATTTCAGCTCCTAGATTCTGTAACACCGTAAGAAAATGGTATTACTGGTTTAAGGAACAACCCAGACCTCATGAGTCAGTTATTGGGAAAGCCGAGGTTGGGAACCAGATCTCCTAACCATCTTGGCTGTACTCATCCTATTAGAGGACACTATTTCAGTGGCAGATCTAGAATAATTGGTTTGCATACTCAACCATCACTCCTATTTACTGTGCTCCCTCTACATTTGGCTACTTATGGAATTATTTTTGTCACCATAATGGATAGCTTTATTATGAGCCCACAACTTTCTGGACATAAATAAATGGAGACTGACTAACAATATTGTGTATGCTTAAAATGGTCACTGTTCCTCCATATTATATAAACTAGAAAGCCATGGACCACTTAGTTTATACAGTAGCTTTTTTTTTTTTTTTTTTGAGACAAAGTCTCGCCCTGTCACCCAGGCTGGAGTGCAATGGCACGATCTCGGCTCACTGCAACCTCCACCTCCCGGGTTCAAGCGATTCTCCTGCCTCAGCCTCCCGAGAAGCTGGGATTATAGACATGTGCCACCACGCCTGGCTAATTTTTTGTGTCTTTAGTAGAGACTGGGTTTCACCATATTGGTCAATCCTGTGGAACGCCTGACCTCGTGATCCACCCACCTCAGCCTCCCAAAGTGCTGGGATTACAGGTGTGAGCCACTGTGCCCAGCCATAGAGCAGCCTTTATGTGTTGCGTAGAATGTTACGTATAAATAGTTGTATTCATCAGACCTTGCCTCAGCATTTCCGCCACCTGGTATAGTACCTGGCACGCGTAGGGTGCCCATAATTTTGAGTTGGATTGTGTTGAGTTAGGTTGGATTAAATTATTGAAAGTGGCTCTAATGTCTTTCAACTCCCAGATTCTGTAATTTATTTAACACCACTGCCCAGATATGTGTTCAGACTAAGGCACAACTGTTCAAAGACATTTTATTAGGCCCTGTGTCTGTCTCCTAGTCTGAAAGATCTACGTAATCAGGTACACCAGTCCTGGGAACTAAGACCTCCTGAGACATTGCAGAAGGGATTGGTTCGCCAGCCTGAAGAGAGCATCATGTTCTCTCTCGTCTCAACACTTGGAGGGTCCAGAGAGTCCCAGCATATGAAAGCAGATGTCTTGGAGGTATTCACTAATGGGGCAGTACTGGTTCAAACCCAGTAAACAAACTTGCTGCAGTTAATTGTAAAACCCAAAATAAAGAGCATTGATATCTCCCTAGAGGTGCCATTTAATGACATTATTCTTCTGATTGTCAGGTCCCCAGTGGCGGTTACTAGGGCACTTAATTTTCTTAGAACAGGTTTGTTTTTGCCATAAGGATTATGTTGGCATCCAGTGTCTCAGATAGATTTTGTCTGGCAGTTAAGACATAAAGTGATAGTTATTTCTTTATCTTTAATACTGATAATTTTTCACAGATACTTCCAGAGCCTCTGATTTTCACTTCATTGTGTATGTGGGGATTTTTAAAAATATATTTTTCACTTTAAAAATGTGACATCCGGCCGGGCGCGGTGGCTCAAGCCTGTAATCCCAGCACTTTGGGAGGCCGACGCGGGTGGATCATGAGGCCAAGAGATCAAGACCATCCTGGTCAACATGGTGAAACCCCGTCTCTACCAAAAATACAAAAAATTAGCTGGGCATAGTGGCGTGTGCCTGTAATCCCAGCTACTCAGGAGGCTGAGGCAGGAGAATTGCCTGAACCCAGGAGGCGGAGGTTGCGGTGAGCCGAGATCGCGCCATTGCACTCCAGCCTGGGTAACATGAGTGAAACTCCATCTCAAAAAAAAAAAAAATCCAAAACACCAGACATATGTATTTTTTTTCAGTGTATTTATTTATTTTATTTATTTATTTTTGAGACAGAGTCTTGCTCTGCCGCCCATGCTGGAGTGCAGTGGCATGATCTTGGCTCACTTCAACCTCTGCCTCTTGGGTTCTAGCAAGTGTCCTGCCTCAGCCTCCTAAGTAGGGAACTACAGGTGTGTGCCACCATGCCCAGCTCATTTTTTTTATTTTTTAGCAGAGACAGGGTTTCACCATACTGGCCAGGCTAGTCTCGAACTCCTGACCTTGTGATCTGTCCCCGCTTAGTCTCCTGAAGTGCTGGGATTATAGGCATGAGCCACTGCGCTCAGCCTTTCAGTGTATTTATTAGCACTAATTTAAAGTTATACACAATGCGTTGTTTCACAGAGCATTCATCTTTAGTCTCCTGAGATAGCTGCTCAGTATCATGTCATGAGAAAAGTTCAGATTTGCAAAGTATTTGTCATTTCCTCCTGATAATTATTAATTTATTTAGTAGCCATTTGTTTTTAACACTTTTGTCTGCCAGTTTGTAGATTTATGTACATGTCAGATCCAAAAATACATAAATGTTAATATTAGTACTAAAAGCAGGTTGAAGTATACCTTTGTACTTAGCTCTCATAGCAAAAGTCCTAACCTAACCCAAACTCTTCTGTCTTTTCTTAAATATATCAATGCTTACACAAGGATAAATGTTTTTTTATGAAAAATTTTCTAGCCAGGCACTGTGGCTCATGCCTGTAATCTCAACACTTTGGAAGGCCAAGGCAGGAGGATCAATTGAGGCCAGGAGTTTAAGACCAGTTTGGGCAACATAGCTAGATCCCATCTCTACAAAAAAAAATTTAAATAAATTTCCCATTAGTTCTCAACTAAAACTCTGGAACATTTAAGCTAGATAACAATCATCCACGTTAACTGTTTCAGGGATTTCACACATGAGTAGGTGACAATAATTATTCCAATTTGAATCATGGTTTCATAAAATATACTTTTTTTCAGTTAGTTTAGACTAAACTTTCTATCTTGATGGAGTGAAATAAATATTTTACCTTAATTACTAATATGTGTTTATTTTATTTCAGTGGCACAGGCATGGATGGGAAGAAATGCAGTGTGTGGATGTTCCTACCTCTTGTATTTACTTTGTTTACTTCAGCTGGATTGTGGATAGTGTGAGTATTCTCTTATTTAATTATTTAAGGACTCAGGTGCAATGTAGATAAAAATGTAACTCTTGATAGTCACATTTGGTGGCCAGGCATGGTGGCTCACACCTGTAATCCCAGCATTTTGGGAGGCTGAGGCAGCAGATCACTTGAGGTCAGGAGTTTGAGACCAGCTTGGCCAACATAGTGGAACCCTGTCTCTACTAAAAATACAAAAATTAGCCGGGCATAGTGGTGCATGCCTGTAATCCCAGCTACTTGGGAGGCTGAGGCACGAGAATCACTTCAACTCTGGAGGCAGAGGTTGCAGTGAGCTGAGATCACATCACTGCACTCCAGATTGGGCAACAGAGCAAGACTCTGTCCCCGCCCCAAACAATAGTAGATGGCATATCTATATGATTGTATTTATAAATACTTTAAAATAATATATTTTACTAATTCAACCTTGATAAAGTCCTCATTTCTTTTCCCATTTTCTATTAACCAAAGTAAGTAAAAAAAGTGAGTAATAATTATGCAAAGGAGGTAGTGAAGAATACTAGTTTATTTTATGTCCATGTGTTCTTGTTGTATTGAGCATTTTGTAAACTGGTTATATGAATTAATTATTGGCAAGATTTTCAAATTTGACACTATCATGCCGTGGATTCCATTTGCAGTCCAGTTCATAGTCCAGTTATTCATTACTGGGTCTGATATATTTATAAAATGAATATCATTACATTGGAAGTCCTGGGTTACCGCAAAATGTTCCTGCTTATTTTAGGTAATAGTCTCTTTAAGAAAATTATTTTAGCCGGGCG
>NW_016107379.1:2538835-2562588 GCF_001604975.1 Cebus imitator | reverse complement strand
TTTTAGTTCCTCAAAGTTTATTATGAAAGGTCAGACACATATTCCTGAGAAGTTGGAAACTGAATCCTAATTTTAGTTTGCTCAAAGTTGTAAGGTCTATTTCCTTGTTTTCTAGATTTCAGTTTATAAGCATTGTCATTAATTTGGGGGATGTTTTGAAATTAAGGAAATATTACTAATAATGACATTTGAGCTTCAAAGAACTAGATGGTCTATGGGTAAAGAATTGTAAAAGATCATTTCTCAGAAAAAAATGAATATGATTTGTGCAATTTAATAAAACTGGGAAATGATTCTTTTTTGCAATTTCTTTGTTTTATAAAATTATTCTTTTTTGATAGATACTTCATTGCTGTGGAAGATGACAAAATTTTACCATTAAATTCAGCTGAAAGGTAAAGTTTACCTGTTTGGTAATTCATTGTTCATCAATAGATTTAGCAAAAACTTTCCCACTGGGAAGGTTAGACCGCACAAATGACAGTGCTTTAACCTGAGCCTCTGTATTTTTTGGTTATCCAGGAAACCTAGTGTGAAGCGTGCACCATATATAAGGTAACCCAGCAATTCTCTTCCATCTTGTGGGACCACAGGAAAAGTTGGGAGGATTATATATTTTGATATAATAACTATAAAACATTTCATATTTTTCTAGCATTGCAGGTGATACTCCTCCTGCAAGCTGTGTGTTTAGTCAAGTTATGAACATGGCAGCCTTCCTAGGTAAGAAGAGCATAAAGAATGCTTTATATGCTTTGGTACATTTCTTGTGTATTTTAAATTCTCCCAGACTCATATCAAAACAATGGGAGACTCAGTTGATTATTTAGTATCATCATATCATGTCAATATGCTGAAGTCAGCTCTTTGTTTTAAAGATCTTTTTCTCTCATGCATCCATTTACGTTCACCCTGCTGTCCTTACACTTTCTCTTCCTTTTACTGTCTTTATCATTTCAGACATTCTTGCCTTGATTTCTTTTGCTGCATAAAATATTTCATGCTCTAAAGTCCTCTTTGAGAATGTAATATTGTGTAATACGTTTGTTTTGAAAAGAATGCCTTCTTTATTCCCTCACTAGCAAAGACGAAAAAATGCATGGGCTCTGTGATATTTGTTGATGTGTGTAGATACCGTCTTTAAACCTGAAGGTCAACATTAGCATTAGGATTACACTCTCTCCCGTGCCTATAGATGTAGTAAGCTGGCAAATGGAGAAGGAGGCTTAAAAAGAAGAAACCTTTGATACTCATATATCTATCCCCCGTTCTTCACTGTTTCTAAGGGTCCAAGACCCTCATGTAATATTCTTTCCCCTCTGTGAGTGTGTCCATGACCCTGTGTAGTCCTCCAGAGATGGTGGGAACCACCCGTGCACTCTATCCTTTTTCAAATCTACTTGTATACCATCTCCTCAAGGCCAGGCTTTCCCAGTGCCTCTCCAAGAGTCAACTAGCTGTCACTGTCAGCATGCTGTTAGGAAGGACCAGAGACAGCTCACCCTTCCCACAATGGTGTTCTAGAAGTGGTTCTTTTGATGGTGAGACTTCCACTCCAAGTAAGAGGTAGTATTGTTACTGAGGGAATATTCAACCTTTGTGGGACCTGTCCCCCAAAGAGGTGACCTGTTATTTCACCTCCACCGCCCAAAATTCCTACTCACTCTTAATCTATTATTTTTTAATGTTTGCTGTAAGAAAGGGAAGACGGCAGGGTGCGGTGGCTCACACCTGTAATCCCAGCACTTTGGGAGCCTGAGGCAGGTGGATCATGAGGTCAAGAAATCAAGATCATCCTGGCTAACATGGTGAAACCCTGCCAAAATACAAAAATTAGTGGGGTGTGGTGGCACATACCTGTGGTCCCAGCTACTCAAGAGGCTGAGGCAGGAGAATCACTTGAACCCAGGAGGCAGAGGTTGCAGTGAGCCAAGATCACGCCACTGCACTCCAGCCTAACGACAGAGCAAGACTCAAAAAAAAAAAAAAGGAGGTGGTGGGGAAGACCTTTGGAAATCAGTGGAAAATTAAGGGAGATGTTTGGTCCAACATGCAACACAGGTAGAAACTTAGTTGGTTCAGAAAGCCCAGAACATGAGAAACATGGAGAATGTTTCCCATTAGGCCCATCAGGCCTCTCTTTCTTGAACCTGTAAGTTTCAAAAAGAAGTACACTAGGGAGCTTCTGTGCAGTTAGCAAGATTCTTCCCTGGAGCTAACCATCTTTCCATCAAAGCGCTCCCCAGGCTTCCCCAAAGCATATCCGATTTGCCAAGGCAGAAAGTGTCTGGAAGGCATGGACTGCTACACTACCACTAAGGAGAAAGTCAAATATATCCTGATGCTGGGGTTGCCGAATCTTTATAAAAAGCTCTCCTCTTTATGCCCCTGGCAGTCAGGACTTTCACATCCTAGATATTCACAAGTATCTAAAAGGATGGGACCTGCAGCATCTTGTGCACCTGTGGGCACCAGGGCCAGTCCTGGGCAGTCAGGTTTGGTTATCACTGCTTTCAGCCTCAGAGCTGCCAGGAGCTTTATACACTCTCCTTTTTTCTACTCTTGACCCTGTTCTTCTGAAAAGACCTGATAAACTTATTCATCCCAAGACATAAATAGCTGCTAAGGAACATTTGCATTTAACAGAGCACAAAGCCCCAAGAGTGAATCTTGAATGGCAGGGCAGGGACCTTTCCTGGCCCCTCTGCCATCATAGCACGTAGGGCTGCAGGCTGGCACCCATTTGTATGATCATCCCACAGGGGGCAAAAATGATAATTAATAGCCATCATTTCTATTCCAGGAACAATGCTAAGTGCTTTGCAAATACTACCTCATTTAATCGTGATACTCAAGCCTGGAATATAAAAAAGCTGTCACCAGCTGTCTGTCCTCCCACTGGGCTTTAAACAAACCAGTGAGCACATCGGAAGCCACATGTTGTTTCCTTTATATGCTTAAGACAAATTGATATTTCCCAGTAGTCTTTAAGTGAATAATTTTCAAAAACCCAGTTTGTATAGCTCACAAGTTTATCCAGTTATAAGGCTTATGATCGACTACAAAAACATTTCCAAAAACAAAGCAATGAAAGCAAGATCTCCTCTTCCAGATGACATTTGTCATCATCTTATTCTCTGGTCCTTCCTGCTCCACCAAGAAGCAATTAAGCTTTTGCTAGCTCTTGCTGTAAGGTATTACAACATCCAGTGTTTATTCTGTATTATCTTTCATCATTTTTAGTGCCATCTAGTAGACATAAAATTGATTAAGATTAGTGTTCAATGGGAGCAAACGAACAATTATTCATTTATCAACTCTGAGAGTGAAAAAGAATCAGTTTTCTAATGATTTCTCCTCTAAACTGTGGATGCCTTCATCTTTCCAGGCCGGCCCCTATTAGATTTCAGAGTATTGCTTTAGACTGCATAACTGACCTTAAGAAATAACCCACACTGCCTGTAAGTCACTGCTTTTCAGCAGCTGGGTTATAATTTACAATATAAAAATGAGTCAGTGTAGCATATATTAAAATTAGCAAAGATATTTTTTCTTTTTTGACAGACTAACCAAAGATTGAATGCTCCGTTATTTTCTTTACAGAATTAGTTATGCTGTTCATCTTGAAACTGCATTTCTTTCCACGGGGTGGGAGAGAAAAAGACCTAAGACAAATTTCTTCAACGGAATATAATTTCCTGCCCTGGGGAGGTTGTTAGACTAAAGCTAAGAGCTGAATGACTTCAGTCACCTAATAGCAGCCACTCTCCCTCCTTCAGCAAAATATATTGACTGTTGTGTTCTACCACAGTCATAAATAGGAATTATTGATGCATCAAGAGTAAAACTAAACAAAACCAAAAAGGATTTGGCCAGGCACCAGTTTAGAACTGCAAGGAAGAGATGTTATTTTGAGTTTTGAACTTTAAAAACCCAGTCAGACTCAGAATTTAAAATGTAATTAGAAAAATCAGCCATTATTATATTTGTGTGCTTTTAAAAATAGACAGGGAAATTAAGTAGGGGACACCTGTATAGCAAAGGACTGTTCTAAATACCAAAAACGACAGAAGGATGAGTTTTTAAAATCTTTTCTGGGCTGAGTGGTGTAGCTCACAGCTATAATCCCAGTATTTTGTGAGGCTGAGGCGGGTGGATCACCTGAGGTCGGGAGTTCAAGACCAGCCTGACCAACATGGAGAAACCCTGTGTCTACTAAAAATACAAAATTAGCCAAGCGTGGTGGTGCATGCCTGTACTCCCAGCTACTAGGGAGACTGAGGCAGGAGAATTGTTTGAACCCAGGAGGCGGAGGTTGCAGTGAGCCAAGATCACACCATTGCACTCCTGCCTGGACAACAAGAGCAAAACTCCATCTCAAAAAAAATTTTTTCTGAAACTGTTGGTGAAATGTAAAAATTTTAATGAAACAAAAAAAAATCTATTGATCAGAACGTGAATGTGGTAAAAGTTAGTCAGCATATATAAAGATGGCTTTGAAATAGCCCGTAAGTCTTTTTCAAGAAGGTAGAATTAAATCACTACTTGGTTAAAAATGGACTTCATAACACTCCAAATCTGCCTCCATTCATACCTAAGTGTTAATAAAACTGTTATGGGGCAGAATCTTTATTAGATCTATCATTCTAAAAATTCAGCTAGAATCTATTTTAAAAGGAAAGTTTGCCTCTCCTGATCTGATTAATAATGGAGTTAAGAGGTAAAAAAGGGCCAAGTGTGGTGTTTAGAATGCAATTCTAGAAGTTAGGAGTGTTGGGTTAATAGGTTTCTGTTTCCTGCTTAATTTTATCATTTGTTCATGATAAGATGACTTATCATTCATATTACAAATAGGACAGTTAGCAAAGCAGGGACCAGGAGATGTTGCATGTCCTGTGTTTACTGGAGAGAAATAGATAATGAAGAGATGGCCATCAGCTCTGTTCTCCTGGGCATAAAGGAACAAACTGTTTGACTGGATGGGTCAACATGAGCCATTTCAGGAACTGGGTCTGGGGCTTAGGCCAAGTTCCAGCACCATCCTATCCCACAAAATGACCAGCAGAGAGTTCTCAGAGTCATACTTTTCAGTGGTCATTTTTTAAAAATTAGCATGGTGGCTCATGCCTGCAATCCCAGCACTTTGGGAGGCCAAGGAGGGCAGATCATGAGGTCAGGAGACGGAGACCATCCTATCCAACATGGTGAAACCCCATTGCTACGAAATATATTTAAAAAGAAAATTAGCTGGGTGTGGTGGCGTGCGCCTGTAGTCCCAGCTACTCAGGAGGCTGAGACAGGAGAATCTCTTGAACTCAGGAGATAGAGGTTGCAGTGAGCCGAGATTGCACTGCACCACTGCACTCCAGCCTGGTGACAGAGTGAGACTCCATCTCAAACACACACACACACACACACACACACACACACACACTGAAAAAAAAAAAAAAAAAAAAATTAGCTGGATGCGGTAGCTCATGCCTGTAATTCCGGCACTTTGGGGAGCCAAGGCAGGCAAATCGCCTGAGGTCAGGAGTTCAAGACCAGCCTGACCAATATGGTGAAACCCCGTCTCTACTAAAAATATAAAACTTAACTAGGCGTGGTGGCATGGGCCTGTAGTCCCAGCTACTTGGGAGGCTGAGACAGGAGAATTGCTTGAACGAGGGAGGCGGAGGTTGCAGTGAGCCGAGATTGCACCATTGTACTCCAGCCTGGCCACAAAGTGAGACTCCATCGAAATAAATAAATAAATTAATTAATTAATTAATTTAATGAGCTGTCTTAGTGTCTTGTAATTATGTCCTGACAGCTATACACAATTCATTAGAAGGATATACTATGGTGCCTATGTTGAACTTTCTAGGCTTAATCTAATGGCCTCTTTGTTTTGTTTTGTTTTGTTTTTTGAGAGCACTGTCAGCTCAACTCATTACAACCTCCGCCTCCCAGGGATAAGCAATTCTTCTGCCTCAGCCTCCCGAATAGCTAGGATTACAGGCGCCCGCCACCAAACCCAGTTAATTTTTTGTATTTTTAGTAGATACAGGGTTTTGCTATGTTGGCCAGGCTGGTCTCGAACTCCTGACTTCGTGATCCACCCTCCTTGGCCTCCCAAAGAGCTGGTATTACAGGCGTGAGCCACTGGGCCTGGCCTAATGGCTTCTTTAGCTGATGATCACTTTGTGTTGGGGTGCCGTGTGTTGAATTACTCCTCTCCCTCACTTCTTCCTCCTATTCCTGTCCTAAAATTAATAAGACATTGTGCCTATTTTTCATCCTCTAGGATAGTAGTTGTCACTGGTAAAGACTTTGGATATAACTCCTACCTAGGTCCCTCAAACCAATAGTTGGAGAAACTACTGTCAACTCAGGTATAATGTATTAATTTTCCAATCAATAGTGGGCACTAGCTGAAGCATATACTAAAAGATATGTCAGGGATGAACAATTTGAGATTTCATAAATCATGATTTATCTCTATTTTGCTTCCAAAATCCAAATATTAATCAAGTTTTATACCACTCTTTGATCAGAAGTACTTAGAACTAAAAGTCAACTTATTGAGCTTAAAGCCGTAGCATGACGCTATGAAATTCAACATACTTGGGAAGTGCAAATTTATGGATAGATTTTCTTTATTAATGGCTACTAATAATGGCCTATAATCAAAGTAAAACCTCTAGCAAATAATTACCAACTTAATTGCTGAATAAATAGGGTAATTCTTGAATTTCTAATTGTCTTTCCTACTGAATCTTAATGTCAAAATAAATTATCTTAGCAGTAAGTTTATTTCCTTACATGTTGATATTATTTATATTAATTGCAAGTGCTTTTTCATCATGTGTAGACTAAGCTCTCCCAACTCTTTGTATAAATATGAAAATATCTCTGCCCTAGGCAATTAATGAAAGGTCATCCTTAGATTAGGGCCTGAGTATGGACTATCCCAAGGTTACTATTAGGAGTCAGATTTGAAATCTTAGTAACTTCCCTTATTCTCTCTTCAGATTCTCAGATACCCATTTGCTTCAAAAGATAGAGTGGACTTTTAAAATGAGGAATTAACATTATTTTCAGGAATTGAGTTTTCTTGATATACTGGGTATGATTTTTAGTACATACCAAATCCCTCAATCTGCTATGTTAAAATACAGATTTCATAAGTGTGAATATTGTAACTGCTCCAATTTGGATTAACTATCTTTGTTGTTTGACAGTGAACATCTCCAAGTAGAATCAAAGGGAAGATGAGCGTAAAACCAGTAATAAAGGAACTTGTACACTTTCCATTATCTTTCTTCCTCTGCCCAGGCATGGTTGATGGTGCTGGCACCAGCAGTTCTGTCTAGATGTAACCTTGTCTTCTTCCCATTATTTTCCTGCCCTGTCATTATTTTCCACACTGTTCTAAGCTAAAGGAAGACTGAGTCGGTCTGTCTTTATCTTGCTGTGTGCCAGACCTCTGCAGTGCTCTCCTAAGCCAGTCTGTCCTGTGCTGACCTTGTTTTTGAAAACTCTGAGAACAACACTATTCACAGGGCTATCATCCTTGTCTCACCCAAATAACATACAGCCCTGCTCCCTCGAGTCCTCTCTGCCTCTCTGCTGTCCCCAGATTGGGTATAACAAAACATCTAAATAATCATAAGCATTGTATGGAAAGTTTCTTTGAAAAATTGTGGATCATTCCAGAGATGTAAAATGTACTGTGGTGAAAAGTTTGATTTTGCACATTGTGGCTTTAGAATTCTGCCTCTTATCTAAGAAAATAGTGCAGAAAAAATATATATATATTCTGCCTCACAGTCTAGGTATGTGATTTAATTTCTTTCATTTAAGACTTTGCTTTATTCCTAGCCCTTGTGGTAGCTGTTCTGCGCTTCATACAACTGAAACCGAAAGTTTTAAACCCGTGGCTGAATATTAGTGGATTGGTGGCGCTGTGTCTGGCTTCCTTTGGAATGACCTTACTTGGTAATTTTCAGGTACTTGATTTGGCCTTTTTCATCTCCCTCTGACACTGGTAAGATCTTCACTTGTGAGATTATCAAAGCTATTGAGGTATAATCACCATATGGCCTATATCATTTGGCACAAACCTTTCTTTGGAAATTAGGGCTCTTTTCCATGGCACCTCAGAGGCATTCAGCTGCTTCAACATGAAGCTGAACATCTCCTTCCCAGCCACTGGCTGCCAGAAACTCGTTGAAGTAGATGACGAACACAAACTTTGTACTTTTTAGGAGAAGCATGTAGCCATAGGAGTTGCTGCTGACACTCTGGGGAAGGAAGGAAGGGTTATGTGGTCTGAATCAGTGGTGGGAACGACAACGTTTCCCCATGAAGCAGGGTGTCTTGACTCATAGCCGTGTCCACCTGCTACTGAGTAAGGGGCATTCCTGTTACAGCAAGGAGAACTGGAGAAAGAAAGGGAAAATCAGTTCATGGTAGCATTGTGGATGCCAATCTGAGTGTTCTCAACCTGGTTATTTTAAAGAATAAGTAAATGGAGAGAAGGATATTCCTGAACTGACTGATACTATGGTGCCTCATTGCTTGGGGCCCAAAAGAGCTAGCAGAATCCACAAACTTTTCAGTCTCTCTATAGAAGATGACACCTGCCAGTATCTTGTAAGAAAGCCCTTAAACAAAGAAGGTGCGAACCTAGGACCAAAGCACCCAAGATTCAGCGTCTTGTTCCTCCCCGTGTCCTGCAGCACAAATGACAGCGTATTGCTCTGAAGAAGCAGCGTACTAAGAACAATAAGAGACTGCAGAGTATGCTGAACTTCTGGCCAAGAAAATGAAGGAGGCTAAAGAGAAGCACCAGAAACAACAAATTACAAAGAGATGCAGACTTTCCTCTCTGCGAGCTTCTATTTCTAAGTCTGAATCCAGTCAGAAATAAGATTTTTTGAGTAACAAATAAATAAGATCAGACACACACACACACACACACACACACACACACACACACACACGGAACACTGGTTTCTAATATGCACAGGTTCTCTAGGGTTTAGCCTTTCTAGTCTCTCAGCCTGGTCTTCTGAGTTCTCTTACACGTGCGAGGGTGTTAAATATGCCTATGAAATACAGTGTGGCTACTGAGAAGAGCAGCTACTGGAACAGCTGTGTATTTTCTACAAAGGATTTCCACGTGGTTTACACTTTTTTTCGTAACAAATTGGATCCCAATGTACCTTTCTAGAAAACCAATAGGATCATTGTCTATCTATGACTAAATACCAAACATCCTTATGGGATGAAAGCATGCTTTTCAGATTATCGAGTTTATGTGGAAGCCAAGTCTGGAAGCCCAGAATTTCTCTAGAACACCTATGACTTATATAAAGATATACTAACTCTAATTCCTCTTCCTAGAAATTCAGAAGCCCAAGTTCACAACCTGTTAGCATAATTTTCCTTGCCAATACCATTACGCACCTCTTGACAAGAATGACTTTATTTGTAAAATAGACAAGGAAACCTCTGTACTATTTCAGTGGTTGACTGATTTCCCTCCCTCCCTACCAGCCTCCAACCTATGCTATTTATACTGCTGCTAGAAACTTTCTCCTTGTGGGCAAACACTGATCCTGACACTCTTCCCCCCGTCTGTTGAATGAAATCCCAAATGGCATAGGCATTCAAGACCCTCAGCATTCTAGTGCACATTTAGTAATGTTTCTAATGAAAATAGTAGTGGATTTTCTAAGGCTGTTTCTTGTCCTGCCCTCAGCACTGCTAATTTATTAAACCAGGATCACATCGCTTCTCGGCCTTTTGGCTAAGATCAAGTGTAAACCAGGATCACTCATTCCCAAAGACTTCCCCTGGCACATAGTAGCGACCCAATGAATATTTTTTGTTTGATGAGATGTAAATAGGCAATCTCACCAATTCCTCTAACATTCTATCTTCCATTTATATCCAGCTAGGCAACCAGAAAGCTGCATTCTTAGAATAGATTGGTTGAGGCAGTGATTACCAGGAGAATTATTGAGAGTTTATCCTGTTAAGATCCAAAATGATAAGGCATGGGACATTTTAATTGAACTTTTGGTGGGAGTCTCCCCCGACTTGCCAGCCTGTGCTGAGGTACAGGCATGTTGTAAAGTGCTCAATCACTGTCACTTCTCTTGACCAGGGCTTTGATGAGTTACTAAGAACACATTTTGTTCTTTACGAAAGTCCTAGAAAAAGCCCCAAGATTGGGTGGCTTTGGTGAACCACAAATACTCAAGACCATGAATATTGACACTACTTCTGACGTACGTTTGCTGCTGGAATATAACAGAATACATGAGAAATGACAAGTTGGTTTCCTATGGAGAAACCAGGTGGCTAGTATATGGGATGGGAGACAGACTTTTCAATCTATCCCTCATTATAATTTTTTTAAGTTTGAACTATGTAACTGTATTATCTTTCTTAAAAGATTAAAAATAATGAATGAATAGATTTATATAGCATGGGAAACCAATTTTCTAGAAGCAAAATTTGATTTGCAGGTATCATTATTTTAAATAATTTTGAAAATACATCTTTTGAGCTGTGAGAGAAAACATGGGTTCTTCAAAAAAAGAGGTAAAAATCCTACAGCCAAAAACAGCAGAAAAAATTGTAAAGGAAAAGTAATATTGATCTGATGCAACCATTATGAACAACAATGTCAAACAACAAGACATCTGAAAACAACAGCAATTCAAAAAAATAATATTTTCACTGTGGCTTAAAGCCATGTCTTCAACAGTAGATTTTACTTTCCTATATGTGCAATTAAAAACTATATGTAAATACACAGTGAGTTTTTATTGTGCCACTGCACTCTAGCCTGGGCAACGGAGCAAAACCCCATCTCGAATGTGTATATATGTGTATACATGTATATATGCACAAACATATATGTTAGGTTTGATGAAGGCATGGATAGACTTTGTTTTTTTCTTTTTTGGAGAAATAGATAGTCTTGGTGAAGTACGATTGACTTAAAAGATTATGATCTAATGGTGATAATCTGAATATATATATATTTACATATGTGTGTGTATATCTATATACATGAAAATACAAAAGGAGTTTTAAATGATGGAGATTATATATATATATATATGTATATTTGAGATGGAGTTTCACTCTTGTTGCCCAGGCTGGGGTGCAATGGCGCAATCTCGGCTCATCACAACCTCTGCCTCCTGGGTTCAAGCGATTCTCCTACCTCAGCCTCCCAAGTAGCTGGGATTACAGGCATGCGCCACCATGCCCAGCTAATTTTTTCTTTTTAGTAGAGATGGGATTTCTCCATGTTGGTTCGGCTGGTCTCAAACTCCTGACCTCAGGTGATTCGCCCGTCTTGGCCTCCCAAAGTGCTGGAATTATGGGCGTGAGCTACCGCACCTGGCCCAAGTGATGGATATATTTTAAAATATCAGTGGGTAATAATTTGAGGAGTTTACATCTGAACCCCCCAATGGAAATAACCTAAAGGGGAGTCCTCTAACCTATTTCCTCTACAAAAGCCTTGAGTATGAATCTTTAAATCCTGTTGTCCTACTGTGGTTCTCTATATGTGGCAAAAGCTCATAAGCGACAGTTTTTCTTATTACTATAGGAAAATAAAACTAAAAAAATTTCCCATTAACAATGAATTAGGGCCGGGTATGGTGGCTCACACCTGTAATCCCAGCACTTTGGGAAGCCTGGGCGGGTGGATCATCTGAGGTTGGGAGTTCGAAACCAGCCTAACCAACACGGTAAAACCCCATCTCTACTAAAATACAAAAAATTAGCTGGGCATGGTATCATATGCCTGTAATCCCAGCTACTTGGGAGGCTGAGGCATGAGAATCACTTGAACTCGGAGGGCTGAGGTTGCAGTGAGCCGAGATCACACTACTGCACTCCAGCCTGGGTGACAGAGTGAGACTCTGTCTAAAAAAAAAAAAAAAAATTAAGCCAGGCACCACGGTGACTCACGCCTGTAATTGCAGCACTTTGGGAGGCCAAGGCAGGTGGATCGCTTGAGGTCAAGAGGTGGAGATCAGCTTGGCCAACATGTTGAAACTCTGTCTCTACTAAAAATACAAATATTAGCCAGGTGTGGTAGCACGTACCTGTAACCCCAGCTACAGCCTGGGCGACAGAGGACTCCGTCTCAAAAAAAACAAACGATGAATTAGGCACATTACGTAGGCCAGTTTTGTAAGAGTAAAAAACATAGCTTAAAAGGTTTTAGTTGTCCACGCCAATTAAATCTTGACTTGCCTAGAATTGGCTGTCCTCTGTCAGTAAATATATATCGACCAGGATTGATGGCCCATGCTTGTAATCTCAGCAGTTTGGGAGGCCAAGACGGGAGGCCCACTTGAGCTCGGAAGTTTGTGACCAGGCTGGGTAACCTAGAAAGACACCATCTCTATAAAAAATAAATAAATAAATAGTACTCTCCTCCTGCCACCCAAGATGCTGCAAGGAAAGAAGGCCAGAATGATGAAGGCGGCTCCGGCCCCTGCTGTTGGGAAAAAGCAGGAGGCCAAGAAAGTGGTGAAGCCCTGCTTTGAGAAAAGGCCTAAGAACGTTGGCATTGGACAGGATATCCAGCCCCAAAGTGACCACACCCACTTTGTGAAATTGGCCCGTTATATCAGGTTACAGTGGCAGAGAGCCATCCTCTCTGGCTGACCCACAAGTACAGACCAGAGACAAAGCAAGAGAAGAAGCAGAGGCTGTTGGCCCAGGCTGAGAAGAAAGCTGCCGGCAAAGGGGACATCCCCAGTAAGGGACCACCTGTCCTTCAAGCAAGAGTTAACACTGCCACCACCTTAGTGGAGAACAAAAAAGGTCACCTGGTGGTGACTGCACATGACGTGGATCCCCTCGAGCTGGTTGTCTTCCTGCCTGCCCGGTGTCGTAAAATGGGGGTGCCTTACTGCATTATCAAGGAGGGGGCAAGACTGGGATGCCTAGTCCCCAGGAAGACCTGCACCACTGTCGATTTCACACAGGTTAACTCGGAAGACAAAGGAGCTTTGGCTAAGCTGGTGGAAGCTATCAGGACCAATTACAACAACAGATAGGATGTAATCCGCCATCACTGGGGAGGCAGTGTCCTGGGTCCCAAGTCTGTGGCTCGCATCGCCAAGCTCAAAAAGGCAAAGGCTAAAGAACTTGCCACCAAGCTGGGTTAAATGTACACTGTTGAGTATTCTGTACATTAGAAAACAATTAAAGTAATACAAAATTTCCTTCAAAAGAAAAAAATTAGCCAGGCATGGTGGCATGTGCCTGTGGTTTCAGCTACTTGAGAGGCTGAAGTGGGAGGATCACTTTGAGCCAGGGAGCCGTCATCATGCCACTGTATTCCAGCCTGGGAGACAGAGTGAGACCCTGTCTCGAAAAACACACAAAAAAACAAAAAAACAAAACACACACACACACACACACACACACACACACACACACACACACACACACACACAAAACAAAAAGCAAAAACCATGTTCAAATCCCTGTTCTAATTTTCTTAGCTTGGAAAGGTTTGGGGTGTATACTTGTAGAAACATTTCTTTTTCTGTAACTCTCCTGTCGTTTTCTTTTACTTTTTCTAAACAAATATTTTTGAGGGTTGGGGGTATTACTTATTTATTTCCTTCATCCCCTCAGAGTTCAAAGAGCTCTGAGAACCATAGAACAAAGAGCTAATCTTTCTACAATCTGTCTTCCCATTGTTGGGATATCTCTTTTCCTGTATTTTCCCCTCATATATTCCTTCAACTTGCATGTCTTCTTTGCTGAATGGGCCTTGATGTGTCATTATCCGTTCATCCCTAAGCTCACGAATGATGAAGAAATCCATAACGTCGGAACTTCCTTGACCTTTGGATTTGGTACGTTGACCTGCTGGATCCAGGCTGCACTGACACTCAAAGTCAACATCAAGAATGAAGGACGGAGAGTTGGAATTCCACGGGTTATTCTGTCGGCATCTATCACTCTCTGTGTGGTCCTCTATATCCTTTGAATGTGAAAATGTTCTTTTGCCAGTAAGGTGAAAACAAGTAAGTTGTCTCTGCAGAAGAACCCAGGGGGTTAGGATATTCTGCCAGATCATATCAGAATCTTAAGGCAAAACAAAGGTAAATGGGTATAAAAACAAAAACTCAGACCGATTTTTCATGCCAAAGGGGAGATGGAGAAATAAAAATAAAACAAGGTCTGCCCTGTCCGGATGAGGAAGGTGTCATGCACTCTCCTTATCACTAATGATGTAAAAGTTCTCATTTGTGAAAATCAGAGAATGCATAGCCAAAAGAGAATTGTCATTTTTTCTCCAGCTTGAAACAATTCATCTGTGACTTTATTAACAGCCCTGTTATTTCATTTCATTTATTAGCTCTGAAATGAATTTCAGAGGGCCAATATATTTATATCTTCCAGGAAAAGAATGAAGCTTTTCTGGAAGACAAATTCAAGCATTAAATTAATGTTGCATGTGTAGCTTTCCTCAAATATTTGAGGTTTGGGGATGCTGTTCATTTCTTTTCCTTCCCTCAGAGTTTGAACCAATTGAGAATAGACAATAAAAGTCAGATGGGGATGGATGAAGAAATCAGCCTTTATTCTAGCAAAACTGAAAGGAAAATGCTGAAGGGCTCCTCTCTCACACCTTGGAATTCAACTTAACCACCCAGTAACAAGCAGAGAAACCAAGGAAAGGCAGAGGAGAGCAGCTCACTCACATATCCCAGAGAGAGTCTATCTTAGGGTGGGATGCAGTGACATCACTTGCTAACAGTGCAGCCCAATAGAAGCCTTCCAGTTCCCATCACACCAATCAGAGCAGTCACTCATTCTGCTCACTCATTCTGATTACTGTGGAGTAATCAGAAGCGTTCAACGCTTTGGGAGGCGGAGGAAGGAGGATCACTTGAAGCCAGGAGCTCAAGATCCACCTGGACAACAAAGCGAGACCCTGTCTCTACAAAAAGAAAAAAAAAAAATCTAAAAATCAGCTGGGTGTTGTCATGAGCACCTGTAATCCTAGCTACTGGGGAGGCTGAGGTGGGCTTGCTTGAGCCCGGGAGTTTGAGGCTGCAGTAAGCTAAGATCAACCCTGTCTCTAACCATCAATCAATCAATCAATCAATCAATAATAAAGACCTGGTGCTGTGGCTCATGCCTGTAATCCTAGCACTTTGGGAGGCTGAGGCAGGAGGATTACTTAAGCCCAGGAGTTCAAGACCAGCCTGGGCAAGATAGCAAAACCTGGTCTCTATAAAAATTTGTTTTAAAAAAAAGTTAGCAAGGTGTGGTGGTGTGCACCTGTAGTCCAAGATACTTGGGAGGCTGCGGGGGAGAATCACTTGATCCCAGGAATTTGAGGCTGCAGTGAGCTGTGATCATGCCACTGTAATCCAGCCTGGGTGACAGAGTGAGGCCCTGGCTCAAAAAAAACAAAAAGGAAAAGGAAAAATAAAAGAAGTGTTCACTCTAATAAGGTCCTCTTCCTCAGGAAACCAGAGAAGGGAATCAAGGTTCCTAAAGGATAGACTGTACAGTAAACACAATTATACATCTTCAGTCATAATAATCACCAATACTTATACAGCGTGCTAGGCATTATTCTAAGTACTTTAAATTTATCAACTCTTTTTATCTTCACTTAATATAGAAGAACAGTGAATCACACAGAAGTTTAATGTGCCCAAGATCACACAGATAACGTGCCTTGGATCAAGATTTAAACTCAGGCTCAGCTCTTGCACTTTTAACCACTACAGGACCCCACCTTAGAGAAGTGGCTTTATCAAGATGGGATTTGGGTGAAAAAGAAAAAAATTATAAAAAGAAAAAAAGAGAAAGTAACTTTAGAATGAAATAATGGCATTCACAGCAACCTGGATGGAATTGGAAACCATTATTCTAAGTGAAGTAAGTCAGGAATGGAAAATCTTTTTTTTTTTTTTTTGAGACAGAGTCTTGCTCTTGTTGCCCAAGCTGGAGTGCAATGGCGCAATCTCAGCTCACCACAGTCTCCACCTTCCAGGTTCAAGCAATTCTCCTGCCTCAGCCTCCTGAGTAGCTGGGATTACAGGTGGGTGACACTATACCCATCTAACTTTTTGCACTTTTAGTAGAGATGGGGTTTCACCATGTTAGCCGGGCTGGTCCTGAAATCCTGACCTCGTGATCCGCCCACCTTAGCCTCCCAAAGTGCTGGGATCACAGGTGTGAGCCACCGCGCCCAGCAAGAATGGAAAACCAAACATCCTATGTTAGTGGGAGCTAAGCCGTGAGGACACAAAAGCATTAGAATGACACAGTGGACTTTGGGGACTTGGGAAAGGATGGGAGAGGAGTGAGGGATAAAAGACTACACATTGGGTACAGTGTACACTGCTCTGGTGGTGGGTGCACCAAAATCCCAGAAATCATAACTAAGGAACATATTCATGCAAACAAACACCACCTATTCTGCAAAATCCTATTGAAATAAAAATGAATAAATTTAAAGTTCAAAAATAGCTAGAAAAAAAAAGTATATCAATTTCTTAAAAAAAAAAAAACAGAAAGTAGCTTTAAAATATGAATAGAAGCAGACCCTAAGATGAGGGTGGAAAGAATAAAATATGAAAACATACACAGTTCAGAGCCCATTCTCTGGTTAGTGGAGTATTTGGACTATTTATTTCTTCTTCATTCACAAATTTCCATTCCACCATTTTGCTGATTTTCCAAAGCTCTACAGTCACATTAGATAGAGAACATTTAAGGACTTAAGTTCAAGCCAAAATACTTGCTCCTTACTAGCAACCTAATAAATACTTTATGATCAAAAAGGTCAAGACTCTGCCAATATGGGATATTTGTGATTTCTCCATTAATTTAAGTAATAAGTGAATATTTCTTTGGCAATATTTTGCACCCTTGTTCGGAAGAATGTGCAGACTTTAAATTATTCTGAGATATTGTATGTGTGTGGTTTTGCGTGTGTGTGTGTGTGTTTTTAATTTTTTGAGATGGAGTTTCACTCTTGTTCCCCAGGCTGGAGTGCAGTGGCGCAATCTTGGCTCACTACAACCTCCACCTCCTGCGTTCAAGTGATTCTCCTGCCTCAGCCTCCTGAATAGCTGGGATAACAGGCACACACCACCACGCCCGGCTAATTTTGTATTGTTAGTAGAGACAGGGTTTCACCATATTGGTCAGGCTGATCTTGAACTCCCGATCTCAGGTGACCTACCTTCCTTGGCCTCCCAAAGTGCTGGGATTACAGGCGTGAGCCACTGTGCCTGGCCTTTTGTGCGTGCGTGCGTGCGTGTGTGTGTGTGTGTGTGTGTTTCAAGACAGGATCTCACTCTGTCGCCTAGGCTGGAGTGCAGTGGCATGATATTGGCTCACTGCAACCTCCGCCTCCCGGGTTCAAGCCATCCTCCCATCTCAGCCTCTAGAGTAGCTGGGATTACAGGCATGCACCCTCACATCCGGCTAATTTTTGTATTTTTAGTAGAGATGTGATTTCGCCATATTGCTTAAGCTGGTCTTGAACTACTGGGCTCAAGTGATCTGCACTCCTCAGCCTCCCAAAATGTTGAGATTACAGGCGTGAGCCACCATGCCCAGCCTATCCCGAGTTTTGAGCTTTCACCAAATGATTCTGATTCATGTTCTTTCTGAACATGTGGAATCTTTTTTTTTTTTCCGGTTCTCAGGTGAATGGATCAAAGTCCAGTCAGCAGAGCAGTCTGGCTGAAGTAATTCATATTCTTGCTCTCTGAAAATTTCCCAATTTCATGTCTAATTTCAGAAGATAGAACTAATTCTAAGGAGACCTTTCTAATCTTTCTAAGTACATGTATTTAGCTCCTCAGACACTTGGCTCTTCACTAAAGCATGCTATGAATGTCTCACCCTTCTCCTTCCCAGCTTCTCCCTCCATTTATTCTGTTGTGTCTATACAGATACACAAACACACACACACACACACACACACACACACACTCCATATATATCAAGGCATAAGAATCTGATCTGTTTCTTTTTTTTCTTTTTTTTTTTTTTTTTGAGACAGTGTCTCTCATTGTCGCCCGGGTTGGAGTGCAGTGGCACAATTCTTGGCTCACTGTAACCTCTGCCTTTCAGGTTCAAGTGATTCTTCTTCCTCAGCCTCCCATCACGCCACCACCCCTGGCTAATTTTTTGTATTTTTAGTAGAGATGGGGTTTCACTTTGTTGGCCAGGGTGGTCTCAGACTCCTGACCTCGTGATCCACCCGCCTCAGCCTCCCAAAGTGCTGGGATTGCAAGTGTGAGCCACCGCGCCCGGCCCTCTTTTTCTTTTTTTAAAACTGGAGCCTTGTTTTCACCCTAGCTAGAGTGCAGCGGTGCAATCACAGCTCACTGCAGCCTCAAACTCCTGGGCTCAAGTGATCTTCCCACCTCAGCATCCCAAAGCACTGGGATTACAGGCAGCTACCTCACCTGGCCTCATCTATTTGTTTGTCATACAAGTTTAAACGTGATACCAGGAATGAAAGTAGTCTATACAGTATTGTCTAAAAGACAGTAGTGAAAATTAGAACAGTCAGAAGGGCCAGCCACTAGACATTGTTAGTAGTACTGCAGAGCCAAACAGCTTACATGTAGGTAGTTAGTAATTTGATATGTTCAAAATTATTTCTGCAGATATAACGATAGCTATGAACTCATAGTCATTTGCAGTGATTTCTTTTTTTTTTTTTTTTTTTGAGATGGAGTCTCGCTCTGTTGCCCAGCCTTGGGTGCAGTGGCCGATCTTGGCTCGCCATTTGCAGTGTAAATCATAGTATGCCATGATTTTTTTTTAAATAGCTTGATTTTTCTGGCCAACTAATTTCTTTGGAATTGTAATCTTTTTGGTAACCTCCCAGTTTCTTAAGCAGCTACAAAGTACAGCTGTTGAGTACATGGCGCAGGAGTTAGAGCGCTTGTTTGAGCCCAGCTCAGCCAATTAATACCTGTGTGACCTCAGGCAAGTTACTTACCCATTTGGTCTCAGTTTCCCTATTTTTAAACAAACTGGCAATGATTTGGATAGAAGAGTATTTAAGGGCAAACAGAACATGTAAAAACAAGAAACAAAGAAAATGATAAGAGGATTGTTGTGAGGATTAAGTGATACTATCCATGAAAGCACCTAAAACCATGTCTGTCACCAAATAAGAGCTCAATCATATTAACTGTTATTGTTCATGTTGATATTTGTTTTCAACAAGCTCTAGCAGGCTACCAGCTACTAGTGATGAGGAAAGCCAGACTTTTCCTATAATCTATCTCTGCCCTGGAAAGATTTCAGTTTTAATGTGCCTGATGCGGGTATTTTCCTTGACCGCTTCTCTCCAGACTTCATCCTCATGGCCCAAAGCATCCACATGTACGCAGCAAGGGTCCAGTGGGGCCTGGTCATGTGCTTCCTGTCTTATTTTGGCACCTTTGCCATGGAATTCCGCCATTACCGCTATGAGATTGTTTGCTCTGAGTACCAGGAGAATTTCCTAAGCTTCTCAGAAAGCCTGTCAGAAGCTTCTGAATATCAGACTGACCAGGTGTAACCCATCAGTTTTTCCTTGCTGGTGAGGTGAGTGTGACAGTGGGGGAGGGGCCAGGAGGACACACTCACGGGACCTGACACAGAACCTCATTTCACACACACACACACACACACACACACACACACACACATTCATGGCCACATTTGCCAAATGAGCTTTTCAGGGCAAGTTATTTCTTTAATGAAAAAGCACAAGCCCTTATGTGTGGAAATACACGCTGTTACACTAAAAATATATGCACGACAGAGCAAGAAGCTTGTGCATGGTCACTTCTTCTCCGTCCCCTTCCCAGCACTCCCTCCTCTTCCCGTTCTCTCCACATGTCTCAAGCACCCTACTGAGTAGGGCAGGCCAAATGTTCCTTGGGAATCACGCCAACTCCCGAAGTTGCCTTCAGGTCCAAAGGGCTTGGAACCAGCTCGCGAGGAAGTTCTGAATCTGGCGCTAATTTTCTTGAATGGATGATAGTGTATCGTCAAATAGGACAGAAATTCTATTGAGATGTGACCCCGTGTGGCCTGCGGAAAGGCATGGTGGGTAGAACTTTGCCACGGAAGCCCCCTTTATCGTTGTTCAGTGGTCGGCTGTGTGGATCCCAGGAGAGGAATATGGTAAAGACTGTGAGGGAGAGCCCACCACCATGATTTGGACCTGGTGCACTGTGACTGAGAATGATCTCCAGATGTGAATATTTGGAGGCATGTGGTCTGCCAGGCTCGGAACAAGAAGGGGGCAGTGAAGGTATGGTTTAGTGTTTGCTTCCATAGTATGCCATCGACAATTTTTTTACATTCCATGGTTTATTTTTCCTTCAAGTAACTACCATGACTCTCTCTAAGCCTCATGGACAAGATCTAAACCAAATGCCAGAGCTTAGTGTGCTTTGGGTTCAGCCATGATCGCAGAAAAACAAAGGTCACCTGCAGGCTTCTGTTGGACGCTAAGAAAATAGTCACAGAAAAGTGGAAAGAGATACGGATGTGCAGAGGTAATAAGAACTGCTGCTGGACGTTTATCAAAGATAGGCATTTTAGAGCATCTTGTTGCAAGTCCAAATCTGGGGAGACTTTGTTAATACATATCTTGTGTATCTTTTGCTCAAATTTAGTATTTTTTTTAAATTAATTAAGGGCTTTTCAAATTTGGAATTTGTAGAAGCCAGTTAAAAGAATACCCTTCCTAAAAATCAGAGTGACACAGCTGGTCCCCCTGCTAGCCAGCCCGCAGTTCCCAGTTCCCACCTGCTGAGAGTTCAGAACTCAGACTATAGGTGTGGGCTTTTGAGTCTGGGCTTCATGACGAAGAGCAGAATTCCAAATTCAGACTGTGTTGGAGTGAGCCAGGTGGGCAGACCCTCCACGAGTGCACTTTGTTTCAAGAAATCCTCAGATTTACTCCGTAGATGCCTGGGATTTCATGGAATATAATATGAAAAACATTTTTTAACTCAACCAAAATCTGAACTTCTTGAGGAACAGGTCAATGTCTTTTCATCTGTGTATTTTTCCCCACCTCCTAGCACAGTGCCTGGCACATATTAGGTGCTCAATAAATAATTTAAGAGTAGGAAAAAGGAGTGTCAGAGAGAGACTCAAAGCTGAGTGAGACAGCATGGAAGATTGCTATTTCACGTGAGACAGGAATGGAAGTGGGCATGAATAGGGGTCAGATGGGGGAGTGAGAATCCCTGTAAGTAAAATGTGATGAAAAGAACAAGCAGAGAACAAGATTCTCCTGTCAAAAAGGCATCTTACTGTAAATAGTCCAAGGTGACATTTGTTAGTTTTGAATACTGCTTTTTTGGGTTTCTTTTTTTCATTTTTATATTTTAAAATTTTTATCAAAAAAACAAAGATTTATGTAGTTTTCTTTTATTCTACACAATCCAAATTAAACAGCTTTTGGTGATGCAATTGTACACTTTCTTAAGAATATATCTAAATAGCATATTTTAGCAGAATCAAGCAATGACTGACATTATTCATTGGGATCTAACCACTAAATAAAATTCTTTTATGCATAATTGTGATTTTCATATCTCTTATACCACCATTTCTTCTCTAATATTGAAGCATGTGAAAACCCAGTCAGATATTATGTTAAAAATAAACTTAAATTTCTTTATTGGTCAGGTATTTTCCAACACCATCAACCAATTCTCTGATTCTCCCGGACACCAATTGGGTATCTACAATTCAAATTCTGACACTAACTACCCGGAGTTAGTGTCAGATTCCACAGGTTTAAAGCCTGGGTCCCACAAAACTGCCTCACTTCCACTGCCAGTTACAAGTACTGGGTCCACAGGTGACCTTCATTTCTGTCCAGCTTGGCTACAAAGTCAAGGGGGCTCCCGCACACCGCCCACTTAAGGTTCAATAATTTGCTAGAACAGCTCACAGAATTCAGGAAAATACTTAATTTGCTGGTGTTTGATGAAGGCTACAACTCAGGAAGAGCCAAATTGAGAAGAAGCATAGGCGAGACTTGGGGAGGTGCCTGGTGCTCCATGCCCACTCAGAGCGCACCATCCTCCCAGCACCTCGCGGTGTTCATCTACCTGGGAGCTCTCTGAATCTTACCATTCAAGAGTATTTTATGGAGCTGGATCTCCAGACACCCTCTCTCCCCAAAGCTCAAAAGGTCAGTGGGTCAGGAGGTGTTTCTGCTGGCCGACCGCAGCCTGGGGTTATCCAGGTGCCCCACCCTAAGTGAATTCATTAGCGTAAACTCAAGTGTGATCAAAAAGGGCTCATTATGTAAAACAAAAGATACCCCTCTCAGTAAACTTCAAAGGTTTTAGAAGTTCTGTGCAGGAACTGGGGACAAAGACCAAATATACCTATGCACCCCAGAACAATTTTTCAGTCAAAAACTGACTGAATATAAGACAGTGGTCTCATAAGATTATAATACCGGCTGGGTGTGGTGGCTCATGCCTGTAATCCCAGCACTTTGGGAGGCCAAGGCAGGCGAATCACCTGAGGTCACAAGTTCGAGGCCAGCCTGGCCAACATGGTAAAACCCCGTCTCTACTAAAAAATACAAAAAGCCAGGTGTGATGGCACGTGCCTGTAATCCCAGCTACTTGGGAGGCTGAGGCAGGAGAATTGCTTGAACCCAGGAGGTGGAGCTTGCAGTGAACCGAGGTCACACCACTGCACTCCAGCCTGGGAGACAGAGCGAGACTCCATCTCAAAAACAAACAAACAAAAACAAAACGGGAAGATGATAAAACTTGACCTGATAAAACTTGTCCTTATTGTGAACTGACAATAAGGAAAGTTTTATCAGGTCAAGTTTATCATCTGTGTTGTTTGCTGGATTTTCTCTACCCCTGGTGTGGAAAAGCAAAATTTTCGTATCCTGAAATTGGTAATCTACTGGTTACCAATGGAGACGGGATACCACTGTTGATATTATTTTTGTACTCAGGCATTGTGTCCTGAGGATAGGTTAGGTTTTGCTGTCCCAATATAAAACTAATAAAGCTAAACTTTATTTCTCATCCTAGATGTCTATCCAGGTTCAGCATGGGGTTCTGCTAATTGTAAGAACTCTGACCGTGGCTGATCAACGTTTCCTCTCAGCACATGCTTCCCACTGCCGCTCACAGCCAAGGAAATGTGGCAGACTGTTCCCTACCTCTCAGAGCTCCTTCCAGGAATGGCAGACATCACTTAGCATACATTTTGTGGCTAAGGAACCTGAGTGGCCTTCTCTAAACATGGCACTCCTACTATTTGCCCACACTGGGACACACATTTGTGAACAGCCCAGTCGCCACCACAGGATCCTTAACTTCTTCAGTCGTTGTCATTCCTTTGAGGTGCAAGTTCCAAAGAATCATTAGAGAAGCCATCATAATTCAGAAAGAGAGGAAAGGGACCATCTGCGGGGTTGGCACTCTTTGATTCTCAGTGCTTTTCTTACTGTACCTAGATCGATAAGCAACACTTCACAATTCGATCATCCCCTCGCCATCTCTCTGCTTAAAACACTTTTACTTGGCTCTCAGAACATTGTCCCCTTTTAATTTGCCTCCTGCTTCCCTCTCCTCCCAGCTTCCTCTGCTGGGCCACATTCTCCCTGCCATCCCAACACTGGAGTACCCCATGGCTCCGTCCTGGCAACTCTTCTTTCCTGACCTCGTACA
>NW_016107379.1:2512219-2538703 GCF_001604975.1 Cebus imitator | reverse complement strand
GATTCTCCTGCCTCAGCCTCCCAAGTAGCTGGGATTACAGGCATGCACCACCATGCTCAGCTAATTTTGTATTTTTAGTAGAGACGGGGTTTCTCCACGTTGGTCAGGCTGGTCTCAAACTCCTGACCTAGGTGATTCATCTGCCTCAATCTCTCAAAGTGCTGGGATTACAGGCATGAGCCATCATTGTGCCCGGCCAGTATTCTAGTTTTAAATATTGCCATGGGCTGACATTTCTCAAGTTCTGCAGGCGAGACATCTCTCCTCAGTACCACAGACCTGTGTCTTCAACCACCCTTATGGCGTCGTCACTTGAAAGGCGTCCCAAGTTTAACACATTCTGATTTAGTCTCTTTGCACTCATTCCTCCCACCCAAGTTAGAGACAATCCGTCTTGCAGTTGCTCACACTGAAACTTTGGAACAATCCTCATCTCTTCTCTGTTGCACACCCCAAATCCTATCTGCTCTATCTTTAAAGTATACTAGAATTCATTCACTGCCACTGTCTAGTCCAAAACATTGATACCTCTCCTGGATTTTTATAAAAACCTATAAAAATTAGTCTCTCTTCTTCCATCATTTGCTACCTTCAGTGTGTCCTCAATGCAGAAGTCAAAATGCTCTCTCTAAAAGCTAAATTAGGCCTCACATGGCTCATGCCTGTAATCCCAGCCCTTTGGGAGGCCAAGGATGGAGGATCACTTGAGCCCAGAAGTTCAAGACCAGCCTGGGCATGGTGATATTCCATCTCTACAAAAAATTAGCCAGGCATGGCGGTGCACACCTGTAGTCCCAGCTACCCAGGAGGCTGAGGAGGGAGGACCACCTGAGCCTGGGAGGTCAAGGCTGCAGTGAGCTGAGATTCAGATTGTGTCACTACACTGTAACCTGGGCAACAGAATGAGAGCCTTCTCAAAGAAAAAAAAAAAAGCTTAGATCATCATCTCTCCTCTGCTTAAAACCCTGCAGCCCTCAGCACTCTTTGTACCCAAGACTAAAAATCCCAATCATTAAAATGTTCTAAAAGCCCTAAGAAGGTCTGCCTTTATACCTTTCCTTCTCTCTGTTCCAGTCCCTCTGCCTCCTTGTGTTCTTCCAACAGTTCAGGCATGCTCTGGCCACAGGGCCTGATATGGTCTGGCTGTGTCCTCACCCAAACCTCATCTTGAACTGTAGTCCTCATAACCCCCATGTGTTGTGGGAGGGCCCAGTGGGAGGTAATTGAATCATGGGAGCGGTTACTCTCATGCTGTTCTCGTGATAGTGAGTTCTCACAAGATCTGATGGTTTTATAAAGGGCTTTTCTCTACCTTCGCTCTGCACTTCTTGCTGCCACCATGTGAAGAAGGATGTGTTTCCTTCCCCTTCTGCCATGACTGTAAGTTTCCTGAGGCCTCCCCAGCCATGTGGAACTGAGAGTCAATTAAACCTCTTTCCTTTATAAATTACCCAGTCTCAGGCAGTTCTTTATAGCAGCGTGAGAAGGAACTAATACAGGGCCTTTGCATTTGCTGTGACCTCTGCCCTGGGCCATCTTCCCCTAAATATTTAAATTTCTCACTTTCTTCACCTACTTGAATTCAAGTAGGTGAAGGCCCCTGACCTCTCTAAAATTCAACCCCTGCAAGCCTACCCCTGTACAATCTATCCCTCTTTCCAGTTTTATTTTGCTCTATAGCTTTTTTTTTTTTTAAAAAAAAAAAAAAACAGGATCTTGCTCACCCAGGCTGGAGTGCATTGGCACCATCGTAGCTCGCTGTAGCCTTGATCTCCTGGGTATAGCATTTTCTTAAACAAGGTCCTGTAATTGGTTAAAATTTTAACATGATAATACTGACACACTTTATTATTTTGTTATTATCTGACTCTACCCCTAAAATATAAACTCCAGGAGGACAGAGATTTGTGTCAGCCATATATCCAGCCAGCACTTAGAACCAGTGTCCGGCACATAGGTAAGTACTTAATATTTCTAAAATAAATGACTGGCAGCTGCCAACCCCCAACCCCAGATTTTAAAAAAATACTTGGTCTATTAGATATAAGCTGCTCAGTCATTCAAGGCATTTAGCAAAAGTGCTATTGTGATCAATTTCGAAGGATACAATTGTCCTCATGAGTGCTAGTCCCATCAAACAGCTTTCTGTGTCTTGAGGAAGTTCTAGATTATAGTTATTTTTTATGATGTCTGCAGCAACGAGTACATGTTAAATACCCAAATTCTAAATAAGACTTGAAATATCCTTATGCAAATCCTGTATTAGTACCTGATTTCCTCTCATGTAGCTTCAAAATAATATACTAAGGATAACTAAGACCTTACCTGAGGAAAATTAAATGTGTTTCATGTTTTTAAGACAAGAAGCTGCTGGGCGCGGTGACTCACGCCTATAATGCCAGCACTTTGGGAGGCCAAGGTGGGTGGATCACTCGAGTCCAGAAATTTGAGACCAGCCTGGACAAATGGTGAAACCCCATCTCTATCAACATACAAAAATAATTAGCTGGGCATGGTGGTGCACACCTATAGTCTCAACTGCTTGGGAAGCTGAGGCAGGAGGATCACCTGAGCCTGGGAGATCAAGGTTGCAGTGAGCTGAGATTACACCACTGCACTCCAGCCTGGGTGAAAATGAGACCCGGTCTCAAAAAAAAAAAAAAAAAAAAGAAGAAGAAGCTGAGCTGACCCTGTAGGTCATACTCAGATTTTAAAATTTACTCATCAAAAACTCTCCCTACAGGCCAAGCGTGGTGGCTTATGTCTGTGATCCCAGCAGTTTGAAAGGCCGAGGTGGGTGGATCACTTGAGGTCAGGAGTTCAAGACCAGCCTGGCCAACATGGTGAAATTTCATCTCTACTAAAAATACAAAAATTACCCTGGCATGGTGATGCACACCTATAATCTCAGCTGCTTGGGAGGCTCAGACAGGAGAATTGCTTGAACTTAGAAGGTGGAGGTTGTGGTAAGCCAAGATCATGGCACTGTGCTCCAGCCTGGGCCACAGAGTGAGACTCCATCTCAAAAACAACAAAATCTCTACCCACAAATGCTATCTGGGTCAGGATGAAGAAAACGTGTAAGGTATTCAGTGAATATTTCTGTATAAAGCAGAACTAAGGGATTTGTTTACCAGTCAATATTAGAGTAACATCTAAGATGACTAGATTTTTGTAAACTATATTTAGATTTGTAGCCAGGGATAATTAAGAGCACTGTGGAGAAAAGGCTTTGACTAAACACAGGAACAAAGTGGATTCAGTGACTAAAAGTACTCCAGATAGAGACTAGCTGGTGATTTGCTTTCTGCATTGCCCTAGTAGGAAACAGCTTTCTCAAAATACTTAGCTTCCTTATCATATCCATAAATATTATCATTACTTGCCCTTGAAAGGCTTTAAGCAGTACCCTTTTCTGGTATAAAGCCTGAAAGCACGATGTCTATCATTGGCAAGCTTTTTCTATTCTATTGCATTTTATTTTGTAGGTAATAACTACTGGAGCTTCAAGCACAGGCTGTTAGGGATAGGAAGAAAATGAATTTGAGAGTCACCATGGAAAAGACAACAGGTGTGACTTGCTGCCTACGGAGGAGGGTGAGGGGAAGAAAGCATCAAAGACATTCCAAAGGTTCAAGCCTGCATGACTGGGAAGATGGGGACACTTGCAAAATCTAGGAAGATAAGAGATGCCACCATTTGGAAGGAGAGAGAGGGAGAATGATGAGACCATCTTGATGTTCCTAACTGCATACCCCAGCACAGGCCTTTTGAAAGCCTTGCTGTGCTGAAAGGTATGAAAAAACCTGCCCACTTCTTAGTACTATTTGATTCACGTTGGCTGTCAAGCAAACTATCACAAAATCTAGTGGCATCAATCCACCATTTATTGCACTCAGATTCTGTGGGTCAGGAATTCAGACAGGGCACAGCAGGGACAGCCTTTCTCTAAAGTCTGGGGTCTCTACTAGAGAGCGTGAAGGCTGGACGCTGGAAGCATCCGAAGGCCAGCCTATTCTTATGTCTGGAGGTCAAGGCTGGCTGTCAGCGTGAGGTCTTAGTTCTTCTCCACATGGGTGAATCTGGGCTCCTCACAGCATTGTAGCTGACTTCCCCAGAGCAATTGTCTAACCCCCAGCTCTTGAAAAAACTGAGTCAGCTAGAAGCTGTTATCATAACATAGCTTAGAAAATTACAAAGCATCACATCATCATAAGTGTCACCCAGACTCATGGAATGAAACACAGGCCCCACCTCTTGGTGACAGGAGTGTCAAAGTCTCATTGTAACAAGAGCATGTGGGGTGACATCCGTGAAAATGAAAGAATAGGGAACATCAAAGTCCTTCCAAAAAAGCAACACATAAACTGGCAAAAACTGCCAGAATCAACATTTTCAGAATTCTAGAACCTAAGCAAAAGCTTACAGCAACCAAGAGGACTTAATCCAGAAAGACTGAAACTACTTTTGCAAAAATTATGACAGTGAGGGAAATCTAACATAACTGACTCCATTTTCCTTGTAACCTCACAAGCTGTCTTTGGTCATTCCAGGAATTTAGTATTTATTTTTATTTTTTAAGGCAGCTTCACTCTGTTACCCAAGCTAGAGTCCAGTGACACACACGGCTCACTACAGCTCCGACCTCCCAGCCCCAAGCAATCCTACTCTCTCAGCCTCCTGAGTAGCTGAGACTACAGGCACATAATCACCATCCCCAGCTAATTTTTGTTTCCTTTTGTTTTGGTAGATGGGATTTCATCATGTTGCCCTGGCTGGTCTTGAACTCCTGGTCTTGAGCAATCCTCCCACCTTGGCCTCCCAAAGTGCTCGGATTACAGGTGTGAGCCACCGTGCCTGGCCCACAAATTTAATTTATAGTTTAATTTTAAAACAAAGATGAAAACAGTTTCTTCTCCTAACTAATCTTCTCCTTGCTTAGGACCAAAACCACCTTTGTAAAACTAATCAAAGGCCACAAGCTTAGAAGTGTGATAGGGCCCTGAATTCTGAATATTCTGAATATTTACTGAATACCTTACACCTTTTCTTTAAGATGTAGGCACAAACTCTAATCAGCCATTGTTCCTTCTGCTAAGATGTAGGCATAAACTCTAACCAGTCACTATTTTATAACTTGCCTTTTAAAAACTCCTTACTACTCAGAAGTCACACAGTCACTGGTCACAGATTTATAACTTCCCCAATTGCCCCTGAGGATAACATCAACAGTTTTACAAAAAACCTAAGACTGATATTTGAGATATTTTTCAGATTTGAATTCTGTATGTACCAACTGGTACCACCCAGCCAAATAAGTTGCACTCAGGTACCGACTCAGCAAAAGAAGACAATATTGACCCCTATGATTTCATCCTTGACCCAACCCATCGGCATTATTCATTCCTTAGCCTCCTGCCCACCACACTATCCTTGAAAAACCCCAGTCCTCGAATTCTCGGGGAGGTGGATTTGAGAATTACTTCCTGTCCATCTGCTTGGTGGGTCCTGTGATAATGAAATTCTTTGCTGCAACACTCCTGCTGTTCTTAGTGCATTAATTTTTCTGGGCAGTAGGCAAGAACAACCCAGCTGGGCAATCACAAAACTACCTGAATCTCAGCAAAGCTCAGGAAGCTCTGTGGTGTTGTAAGTTTCCCTCCTTGTGCCTCCCCACTCCTGTGCTCAGGGATGATGGCCTTGAAGGTAAGAGCCCAGGTTTTTAGTACAGGTAAGAATGTTGGAGGGAGCAGAATAATGGATCTCATGCACAAAGAATTGAGGTCATTCGTTTTGAGCGATGCATTTGTCTGCTTGGGCTGCTGTAACAAAATGTGACAGGCTGGGTGGCTTAAACAACAGAAATGCATCCTCTCACAGCTCTGTAAGTTAAAAGTCCAAGACCAAGCTTCTGGCAGATTGGGCTTTTAGTGAAGGCTCTTCCTGGCTTGTAGATGCCACCTTCTTAGTATGTCCTCACATGGCAGAGAGTTTTTTGGTGTCTCCTCCTATTATAAGGCCACCAATCCATTGGATTAGGGACCACCCTTATGATCTCATTTAATGTTAATTGCCTCCCAAAGGCCTTATCTCCAAATACAGTCACACTGGGGCTTAGCTAAGGCCTCAATATGTTAATTTGTGGGAACACAGTTAATTCCATAGCAACTTATCTGGTAGCTCCCTGGCTGAATGGGCTTGCCATTATCTTGCCTAACTTGGAACTCTGCCAGTTCTGAGGCAGCTATCAGGGGCCTTTGCTGAAAAGAGTTAAAGGCAAATGTATTCATCACAACTTCCTGGAACAATGGACAACAGTTGGAGCAAACGGCAGGCTAACCAAAGCGCTTGACAGAAAAGGCTAGTGACGCTTTGGTGAACAAGGGCTTTGAAAAGCTCTGACATTCTTGGTGTTATGGGTTGAAATATGTCCCTCCCTCACGCCCCAAAGATATGTTGCATCCTAATTCCCAGTTTGTCAGAATGCAACCTTATTTGGAAATAGAATCACTATAGATGTAGTTAGTTAAGATGACATCATACTGGATTAGGGTAGGCCCTTCCTCTAATGTGACTTGTGTGCTCATAAGATGGCTTTGTGGGCCAGGCGCAGTGGCTCACACCTGTAATCTCAGCACTTGGGGAGGCTGAGGTGAGCAGATTGCCTGAGCTCAGGACATCGAGACCAGCCTGGGCAACACGGTGAAACCCCGTCTTACCTAAAAATACAAAAAATTAGCCTGGCGTGGTGGCGTGGTGGCGTCCCAGCTACTTGGGAGGCTGAGGCAGGAGAATTGCTTCAACCCAGGAGGCGGAGGTTGCAGTGTGCCGAGACTGAGCCACTGCACTCCAGCCTGGGCAACACAGCCAGACTCCATCTCAAAATAAACAAACAAAAAACAAACAAAAAAGATACCCTTGTGAAGACATAAACACACAGGAAAAAATGCCACGTGAAGACAGAAGTAAAAATTGGAGTCATGCATTTGTGACCCAAGCAATGGCATGGATTGTCAGCTGTCACCAAACCTAGGTGGAATGGAACAGATTTTCACTCAGTCCCTCCAAAGGCACCAACCCTGCCAATGTCTTTATTTCAGACATCTAGCATCTAGAACTGTGAGAAGGTAAATTTCTGTTGCTTTAAGCCACTTAATTTGCAGTACTTTGCAGCCCTAGGAAACTAATCCCACCACTTTGGGAGGCTGAGGTGGGTGGATCACTTGAGATCAGGAGTTCGAGACTAGCCTGGCCAACATGGCGAAACCTCATCTCTACTAAAAATACAAAAATTTGCTGGGCGTAGTGGCTCCCGCCTGTAATCCCAGCTACTAGGGAGCCTGAGGCACAGAGCCTGGGGGACAGAGTGAGACTGTCTGAAAACAAACAAACAAAAACTAAGGTGATATTAATCAGAACTAGAATGTTATAAATATATATTAATTGTATCCTCATGGAAATCACTGAGAAAATAACTCAAAAATATATATTAAAAGAAATGACAGTGCTGGGCGTGGTAGTTCACACCCATAATACCAGCACTTTGGGAGGCCAAGGGAGGTGGATGACCTAAGGTCAGGAGTTAGAGACCAGCCTGGCCAACATGGTGAAACCCCATCTCTACTAAAATTTTAAAAATTAGTGGGGTGTGGTGGTGCATACCTGTAGCCCTAGCTATTCGGGAGGCTGAGGCACAAGAATCGCTTGAACCTGGGAGGGAGAGGTTGCAGTGAGCTAAGATTGTGCCACCGCACTCCAGCCTGGGTGACAGAACGAGACTCCATCTCAAAAAATAATAATAAATAAAAATTAAAAATACAAGGAAGGTAAAGCAGTATGCTAGAAAATATCTATTTAACAGAAAATGGCAGCAATGAAAGAATTAAGGAACAAAAAAGATACACAAAATATAGAAATCAAATAACAAAATGGCAGAATTAAGTCCTTGTCAGTAATTATATATCAATGGCTTAAACTCTTCAATTAAAAGGCAGAGGCTGGCATAATGAATTAAAAACATAATCCATTACATACTATCTACAAAAGGCATAGTTTGGATTCAGGACAGAAATAAATAAAGTCAGAGGATGGTAAAAGAAATTCAGCTGGGCTATAATCCCAACACGTTGGGAGACCAAGGCAGGCAGATAGCTTGAGCCCAGGAGTCCAAGACTGGCCTGTGCAATAGAGTGACACCTTGTCACTACAAAAATACACAAATTAGCCAGGTGTGGGTTGGCCCCAGCTATTTGGGAGGCTAAGGTAGGAGGATTGCTTGAGCCTGGGAAGTCGAAGCAGTAAGCTGTGATCTTGCCACTGCACTCTAGCCTGGGGCCACCCTGTCTCAAAAAAAGGTATTTCATGTAAACAGAGGGTGAAGTGGCTAAAGAGAATTGAAGAACAGATAGACAATTTAACAATAAGAGAGGGAGCGTTCAATACTCCACATTCAATAACAGAGCAACTGGACAGAATATAAAGAGGGATACGGAAGATTCAAGCAACACTATAAACCAACTAGACCTCATAGACATACACAGAGAAAGCTCCACCCAACAACAGCGGAATTTATGTTCTGTCCAGCGCACAAAGAATATTCTCCAGGATAAACTATATGTTAGGCCACGAAAAGTCTTGTTTCATTTTAAAAGATCAAAATCATACAAAGTATGTTCTCCAAGTATAGGGGAATGAAATTAAAAATCAGTAACAGAGGGAAATTTAGAAAATTCACAAATATGTGGAAATTAAACACTTAAACAACCAGTGGGTGAAGGAAGAAATCACAAGGGAAATTAGAAAATATATGAGACACATGAAAACAAAAACACAACATACCTCAATCTATGGGATACAGTGAAAATAATGCTCAGATGGAAATTTAGAGCTGTAAAGAAGAAAATGCCCGGGCACGGTTAAAAAAGAAAAGAAAAGAAGAAAATGGCTGGGCGTGGTGGCCCACGCCTGTAATCCCAGCACTTTGGGAGGCCAAGGAGGGCAGATCACTTGAGGTCAGGAGTTCAAGAACAGCCTGGCCAACATGGCAAAACCCTGTCTCTACTAAAAATACAAAATTTAGTCAAGTGTGGTGACAGGTGCCTGTAGTTCCAGTACTCAGGAGGCTGAGGCAGGAGAATTGCTTGAACCCAGGAGGCAGAGGTTGCAATCAGCTGAGATTGTACTACTGCACTCCAGCCTGGGCAAAAGACCGAGACCCCATCTCAAAAACGAAAACAAAAACAAAAACAAAACAAAACAAAAAAAAAAACACCTCTCAAAGCAATTATGTAAGTTTCCACATTAAGGAACTAGAAAAAAAAAACCAAACAAACAAACAAACATAAACTAAACCCAAATCAAGCAGAAGGAAATACGATTATAGTAGAAATAAACAAAATAGAGAATCAACAAAACCAAATGTTCTTCTTTGAAAAGATCAACAAAAATAATGGATAAATCTTCAGCTACACCTCATAGGTGCCACCTCCTCGACTTCATCTTACTTCTCTATTCCCACAACTCCACTTAAACTGCACTTGAGTAATTCAAGGGCCACTGCTATTCTCAGCAGCAATTGATAAATTTGAGTAGTTCCTTCTTCAATTGGTTCTCTTGCCACCCTCCTGGTTTTCCTTCCTCAATGCCCAATCCTTTCCCATCTCCTTTGGTGGCTTCTTTGCTTGGCTTGACCACTAGTGTTGGAGCCTGTGGGCTATTTAGGTTCTCTTAATTACCAAGAGACTCTTCCTAAGCAACCCCATCCCATGGCTTTTAGTAGCATCTCTATGCCAATAAACTCTTAAATCTGATCTCCAGTCAGGCCAGCACTCTGAACTCTAGATGTATCCAACTGCTTTTCGGTCATGTTGACATCGGGATCTACATCGGCTTCACAAGTTATGTCAATGTCAGCAGCACCGCTATTTTTCTAGTAGTATCATCAATCCAGTTGCTGAAGCTAAAAATGTGAGAGTTAACCTGTTATTACCACCCTAAGGCAAGCTACCACCATTCCTTACCTTCATTATAACAGCCCTCTTAGACCCAGCAGATTGACTCTCTCAACTACCAATTTTACACAATAATTGGAGAAGTTGGAAAAGCATTATTTTTTTTTTAGGCAGGGTCTTACTCTGTCACCCAGGCTGTAGTGCAGTGGCATGATCTCCGCTCACTGCAACCTATACCTCCCAGATTCAAGCAATTCTCCTTCCTCAGCCTCCCAAGTAGCTGGGACTACAGGCACGTGCCACCACACCTGGCTTATTTTTTTAGTAGAGACATGGTTTCACCATGTTGGCCAGGCTGGTCTTGAACTCCTGACCTCAAGTGACCCACCCACTTCAGCCTCCCAAAGTGCTGGGATTACAGGCATGAGTCACTCCACTCAGGCAGAAGTTAGGAAATTAAAAGCACTTCCCAGATACCCTTACATGTAGTTTTGGGTTGGAATTAGAGATTGTCAATTAAATACACTCGTACAAAATTTGTCAAGAGAAGCAAGACAGAGGCACTCTTCCGATTACTATCTCTGCTGGTAAGCGAAGTCACAGAGCTCGAAGTGTTCTGTGTGGAAAGGTTGCAACAGTAGGGCCTGGCATTCAAGTCTGGCCAGCACCGTGGGCATGAGCCGCAGTGGCAATGGTAGCAGGCTTCCTGAGTTGACCACTGTGGGGGTCCTCTAACTCCACAGTCCAGTAGTAGTTCCCCTGAGTCTTCTTCTGCCAGTTCCTCCACTGATTTTGTATACACCTAACTCCTTGAGATTTCTGCCTGCAGCACTCGACCCTGATATACCTAACTCATCTTTCTGCATCCACTCAGGCTCACCTATAAATCATTCTCCATCCCATAATGCCGTAAATATGTAAACCACTCAGGTTATCTTCTGCTCAAAATCCTCCAGTGGCTTCTTACCACACTTAGAATAAATTCAAACTTCTTACTGGAGTTCCAAGCTGCAGATCTGGCTTCGGCCCACTTCTCTGACAGTATCCAGCCTCTGGGTTCTCAATTCCTGAAGCAGGACAAGCTTTGCCCTAGATTTGTGCTATGCTGTTCCATCTGCAAGTAACACGAGTTCTCCTCACTTCTTACATGTCTTCCATGTCATTTAGATTAGATGTTACCTTCTTATAGCCCCCAGTAAATGAGCCTATTTTCTCTGCACTTACTAGTATCTAATTTTTTCTTGTCATTAGTCACCATTGTCCCTCTTCTCCAAGAATGAATGCACAATAGAAGTAGGGAGGAACTCTGTCCCCTCATAGCAGATCTGGGGCTCGTGGTAAATGCTTAATACATATTTAAAGAATAAATTTGGGTTAAATTTGTAAGGTAGAAATTTTACTTCTGTTAGATAGTTACTCCAAGTGTGTTAACACCACTTTGCCATCTGGGCACAGGTGGTAGGATAACAAACTTTTGGAATATATTATACTTAACTGCTTTGGGAATAAAAAACCCTGAAAACAATCCCTTTTTAACACTGCCGCTGGAAAAAGGGGCTATCTAAAAATCACTAATTCTTTATTGGGGAAGAGGAATATTAGTTGGATTTCACTCAAGATTACTGCCATTTTTTCCAAACCAGTCCAACTCTTGCAACATTATGCTTTTGGCTTGTAAGGATAAACAAAATATAGTTTTCTCTCTCTTAGCTCCATTTGCTGTATTTGGGAGCAGGTGGTTGGGGGGGCGGCTCACACTTGACATCACATCTGGAGAAACAGCACCATCTGCTGGGGAAAGGCTGCTGTGCATCTGCATTGGTAAGAAGCCAGTGGCTTTCAACCTTTCCTTGTGCAACTATACATAATTTGACATTCGGCTTAGCAAATAAAACTCGCTTTCCAAAAAACCAAAAGGAAGCTCTGCTACTCCAGGAATATTGGTAAGATTAGGGAATCTTCTGTCAAGAGCTTCTCTTCTAAAAAACCAACTTGCACTTTGACCCAACATTGGGAATCAGTGCCATTGTAGGAAAGAGAACAACAGAAGTAGATCTGGATTAATAAACAGGAATAGAAAGAGACACAACTTTAAAAGGGCTTTGTCCTGTTTCTCTGCAAACAAGAGGCTGAGAAAATTTAGTGCCTTTGTCCTCTTTTTGGAAGTTCCAGGATTTGTTTTTTCCTTCCCCTCATAAGGACTACATAAATTCATCTGAATTCGCCTTCTAGCTATCTGCATTAAAAAAATTTAGTGACACATAACTGCCTATTTATGGAGTACATTGTGGTGTTTCAATAAATGTATACATTGTGTATCACTACTCACATTCTTAGATAGGTATTTTCCCTCTTACCAATCTACTTTATGTTTCAAATTCTTCTTTCTCCATCATATTTGTGAACAGGTTTCTCAGGATCTAAAAATGATTCCACTCACCTAATTTTTCCCTTACTTTGACAAAGTGAATCTGATATTTCAACTGTCTCTTAATTCCTGAAGTTGATTTATTTTCTGTACTCCTTACTCAGTATACATGTACAGTAAAATGCCTCTCCACCTCGATCCTCTGCTGGCTAGATGCTGCGTGCCTTCCTTTTCCCTCAGTTCCTTTCTAATCCAGATCCTAGTGCCTACTCTTTTCTCATTTCTTCCTTTTCCAACTACTCCTTTAAGTATCATTAAGATGTACCCCTTTCTGTTGTCTGTCTGCCTATGAGCGTTCCCAAAAATGTATTAAGTTCATCCTTTTATTATCATTCATGGTTTTACCATTTACAAAGTATTCCCATTTCTAAGATTTACCTAAACTCATTTCCTTTCTTTTTTACTCATATATTTTCATAGTCCTTAGATTTCTTAATTAGCTACTAGATCAAAATTATCAACATAAAATCTTTTATATCACCTGTCCTCTCATAGTTCTAAGACTTCTTTTTCCTTATTCAAAGCATTTCTAAAATTACTACTCCAGGATTCAATAGTTTTTCTTGATTAGTTAGGAGAATAACTCCCTCCTTCATTACTTTATAGACCTCAAACTTAAGATTCTCAAAAATGTAAGGAACTCCACTCGTATCCTGAGTGCTTACTATCCAAATGAAATAGTAACCTTATATGTATACATAACTCAAATAATAATCCATGAATTGCCACTGGCATGCCATTAAAACACACACATCACACATGATTAAGGTAAAAGCTAAATGTTTCTGTTTTTCAGTTTCTCTTTTGCTGTGGTGCATGTGGCTAGAGTTCAAGAACTATATAAAACTGAGTGAAGAAGAAAATGCTTTTATTAATCACAACATGAAATTAACAAGACATCCTATTAGAATTAAACCAGGATAAATACTGCTATTATAAAATTTACATTTTTCACATCCATTCTAGAGGAAAATCTTACATATTAGGGCTCATCTTAAATCGTACGGAATGATTTCAGTAAAACTTTTTAAATAGTAAATAGCAATTAACACATTCTCAAACTTTGCTAAATAGTTAGAAAGGCAACTATAAAATCTATAATGTAACACCCGGTGGGATGAGAACTGTTCTGCTGAACATTATGAACCACGTCTCTGTCTTAGCTGTGACCTCAGTGCGCCCTTTTCACTGGTAAGGCAGCTACTTGCTGTGGGTGCCACAGTGATTACCCAAGCTGCTGCTTAAGACACTTGTTTGACCAAGACCCAAGTAAATTTTCTTTCTCGATTTTGCTCTTTTGGAGCAGAAACACTTTCATCTTTGATAGATATAAGGAGGAAAATATGAAATACAGCTGATATATAATCTTCTAAACACAAACAGGGGCAATGAATTATTAGAAATAAGTCTTTGAAATATTTCCTTTTTAAAATAAGGCTTCTGAATAATTTCTGAAAACTAGCTTTCCATTTTAGTACACAACTTGATAAACCATAGCACATTAGATTGGTATTTAGCAGTTTCTTCTATCAACTACACTTTGCCCTCAGTAAGGGTTAGAGTATGATTTCAAACAATTTCTACACATAAAGCATCTTTACATAAGTTTTGTGTTCACTGAACTGAGACTTCTTTCACTTATGTACCTGTGGAAGTTAATTTGAGCATACACATATATATATACTTGCATACATATGTGTATATATATATTTTTTAAGTAAGTTACTTTTACCATTAGAATAAACCTAGCCACTACAGGGACAACTCTGTGGGGAAGTGTGGTCTGCCTTGCAACCCTCCTCTAGGTTGAAGAAGGCAGGTATAGTTCGCTGAAGGATGTGATGAGGCTGTAGTAAGTCTTCTCATCATCTGTCAGTCCTGCGTTGCCCGGTCTCACCACCACAGCTACGTGCACATCTGCTTCCTCGGCAGCACTGGCCTCTGTGAAAATCAGCATCAGAAACACCAAAAGATGTCTGAGATTTGCATCAAAGTCAGCAGGGGGATGTGGGGTTGGAAGAAATGAATTTGGACCCAATTTGATAACTGTTGAAACTAGAAGATGGCACCCTGGGGTTGACTAGATTATTATCTCTTTTATATATGTTTTAATTTTTCCACAAAAATTTTTAAAAAATACTTAACAGGCCGGGCGCGGTGGCTCAAGCCTGTAATCCCAGCACTTTGGGAGGCCGAGGCGGGTGGATCACGAGGTCAAGAGATCGAGACCATCCTGGTCAACATGGTGAAACCCCGTCTCTACTAAAAATACAAAACATTAGCTGGGCATGGTGGCGCGTCAATGTAATCCCAGTTGCTCAGGAGGCTGAGGCAGGAGAATTGCCTGAACCCAGGAGGCGGAGGTTGCGGTGAGCCGAGATCGCGCCATTGCACTCCAGCCTGGGTAACAAGAGTGAAACTCCGTCTCAAAAATAAAAAATAAAAAATAAAAATACAAAAAAAAAAAAACTTAACAGTACTTGGCAGAAGAAAACAGCAGTGTATCCTGCACTTCTGAGCTTTATTAAGTACTTGTGAATGCAGAATGATGGAGCCATGTTCTGTCCTACAACTTTCCTCTACTTCCTCCCATCAGCCATACTGAGAACTGAGCTGCTTCCCAAAGGGCAGGCTGGTGGTAATACCAATTAAGATGATATGGGGCTGGGCATGGTGGCTCACAACTACAATCTCAGCACTTTGGGAGGCTGAGGCAGGCGGATCTAGGAGTTCATTTGAACTCCAGGCTGAGTCCAGAAGTTTGAGACCAGCCTGGGCAACACGGCAAAGCTCTATCTCTACAAAAAATACAAAAATTAGCTGGGCGTGGTGGTATGTGTCTACAGTTTCCGCTACTCAGGAGTGCTTAGGTGGGAGGATTGCTTGAGCCCAGGAGGTCAAGGCTGCAGTGAGCCAAGATTGCGCTACTGCATGACAGCCTAGGTGACAGAGTTAGACCCTGTATCAAAAAAGAAAAAGAAAAAGAAGATAAGGGACAAAAGGAATCCCATGGTCTAATCAGCCCAAATATTGGCTCTTACCTAGAATGAAACAGGTAAGAAATCTGAAATATGTCCTGTGGAATTTGGGTTTGGTATAAAAGTAATCCCCAGTAGTTTTTCAACCTTTGGAAAAGAGTCACAGCACCTGAATAGATTAACTGAAGGGCAGTAATGCTGAGAGTTAAGTTCCCAGGAGACACACTGGGGTTGAACTATTTCTTCCACCCACCCACCTCCAGTGCCTATTTTCTGTTCTGCCTGTGAAAGAGCCCGTCACCTTCCCAGAGCCAACAGTACTCACGATTCTTCCCTCTGTGTGGGATTGCCGTCTTCAGACCACCTCTGCAGATGCCATTGGAGAAAGGCAGCTACCCTCCACTCACCCCTACTTCCTAGCCTGACTGCTCTGAGCAAAGTTTTCATTGTGACTGGCAACCCAGGGATTTGACTAAGTTGAGCCATCACAATCCACATGGGACTTGACACTGTTAAGTGGCCGTTCCTATTCAGGCTTCTTATCTAATTCACTGCAGGGCACGTTTTGTCCCTAAGCACCAATGCTCTATTGGCATAACACTGAGACACTTTAATATTTATTGACTCAACCCCCTGGATCCTTTTCTTTTCCTTTCTTCCAAGGGGAAAAAGTCATCTCTCTCTTTCATACTTGGGTATTATTTGGGATTTTATTTTATTTTTTGAGACAGGGTCTCTGTGTCGTTCAGGCTGGAGTGCAATGGCATGATCTCAGCTCCCCACAACCTCTGCCTCCCCAGCTCATGCAATTCTCCTGCATCAGCCCGCTGAGAGTAGCTGGGACTACAGGCATGCGCCACTACTGCCTGGCTAATTTTCATATTTTTAGTAGACACAGGGTTTCACCATGTTGGCCAGGCTGGTCTTGAACTCCTGACCTCAAATGATCCACCTGCCTTGGCCTCCCAAAGTGCTTGGATTACAGGTGTGAGCCACTGTGCCCGGCCAGTATTTGGGATATTAACTTAGTTTTTCATTCTGCCTCAGCAGTGTAAGTCTGGGCACGTGGTACCAAAACAGGACCAGAGAGAGAGAAAAGAGCAAGCAGGCAGGTAGCTCCCCACCTCATCCCAGCTGCAGATGACCCATGTTCTGGCCCCACTGCCTAAGCATGTGGGGGGCCAGCAAAAGATGAAGGGCATGAATAAAACTGCCTTACGGAGAATCAAAAGGAGCCAATTTCATTTTGAAGCCAATTTAGGGATTATTTCTATTCTCCAAAATTAGGAATAATTTCCACAACTGCAACTGAGGAAAAGGCTTAAGTGAAAAGATAAAGATCCAAAATTATAGATGTACTAAGTGAAGCCAAATACAAAAACTAAGTGGCTAAAGACATGAATATGAAGAAACTAAGTGGTCTTAGGGCAGGGGTTGTAATTCTCAATATGGAGACAGAGCAAAGGTCAGGGATCACAAATTGAACACTGCATTTAATCCCAGAATTGGCTGGCTTTGAGTGGAGCACTAGCCACAAAGCAAACCCTTACTTCTAAGCCTGCAGAAACTTACCATCCAAAGTTTGAGGGAAATTAAATATAAGGCAAACTACAGACTTTCATCTGCAACCACTTGAATAAAGAAAAACAGTTCACAGATTAGGCCAGCTAAACTCACCAGAACAAGGCCCATTTCCTTTCCATAAGAACCGAAACATAGTAAAAGGTTTTCAAATTATCGTTCTTCACAGCCATTCATGACATATACCTACCCTTCACTGATAGTAAAATAAACTCCCCACCCTACCACTCTAAGCCCCCCAAAATCACTTAAGGGTATACTGAAGCTTCAAATCAGGAAAATGCTTCTATATGGAAAAATGACAGGCAAACATCGACAGTAAGTTCAAAGTAGAGGCCAGGTGAAATGGTTGTTGCTGAGGCTAATGCTTCTTGACAGTACATTTCACATGGCCTGGCTCCTACTTGTTACACAGTGAACCTTGAAGCACTATATGTGCAGCTGTTGGTCTTTCTTCCAGTACAATCAGATATGTAAATATAAAGCTTTCTAGAAACTAGAAAAAAAATGAGCTGACAGTGTGTAGAAATGCTTGGACATAAGCATAATCAAAAACAAAATCTGCTGTTTTCAAATTTCATCAATTAATATATAAAATTCCAGGCCAGGCACGGTGGCTCACACCTGTAATCCCAGCACTTTGAGAGGCCAAGGTGGGCAGATCTAGACCAGCCTGGCCAACATGGCGAAACCCCATCTCTACTAAAAATATAAAAATTAGTCAGCTGTGGTGGTATGTGCCTGTAATACCAGCTACTTGGGAGGCTGAGGCAGAAGAATTGCTTGAATCCAGGGAGCAGAGGTTGCAGTGAGCCGAGCATGCCACTGCACTCTAGCCTAGGTGACAGAGCAAGACTCCGTCTCAACATATAAAAATAAAAATAAAAAATTCCAGTCTTGATTAACCAAGGGCTGAAATTTTTAAAAGATATTAATAATTACTGAATGTCTATCGTATGCCAGGTAAAATTAAGCCTGTTCTACCTCTATTTCTTTGGAAAAAGTTATTAAAACTTTTTAGGTATTAGATGACCTATGCTGATTAACTTTTTTAAAGCAGCTTAGCAAATTAGTACCTGCTTACATACCTACCATTCCTGCCTATCTCGATAAAGCAAAAGCTCAAGGGTTAGCAGAAGAGAAAGAACAGCTCAAACACACTACCTCAGATAAGGCACCGTTACCAGAAGTCTGGATTTTCCTTTGGGCCCTATATCTGAAAATCTCAGGAGTAACTTTAGTTCTATAACAGATAGGCAGGGCTGGAGAGAGGACTCTTTCCTACAGACTGCTGAGGCTGCCACCAAGAGGCCCAGGAGTCACGTGGACCTGACTATGCAAAAGAGCATCCTCGTCCCCTCTGCCCCTTTTCCTTAACCCCCTTCCCCAGCCTGCTGTCACAGACACAGTTTGTCAAGAGCATCTGCACAGTACACAAAGCCCTGTTCTAGGGGTAAACAGAAGGTATGATTGCAGTCCCAGAGAAACTTGCTATCCAAGGCAGAATGGAAAAAACACAAGTATGTAGAACTGCCCTCAAATACAAGCAAAATTATAAACACACTAAAAGCAGGCTCAGTGGGTGATGCACAAACTCTAAGGAGAATGAGCGCATTGGAGCCAGGGGAAGGCCTTACCAACCAGGGGCTTTTCAGTAAGAATTGCAGAGGCCACCTTCCTCCAGCACCCTTTACTTTTCACCTGCTTCCTCTTTCCTCATTCACTACTTTCTCCTTCTGTAATTCTCTAGAGGACACATATTCTTAGGCAGATGCTGGAGTATATGTTTTCCATTTCATCAAAACTACTCTTGAAGGCCAGGCAGGGTGGCTCACACCTGTGCTCCCAGCACTTTGGGAGGTGGAGGCAGGCAGATCACTTGAGGTTAGGAGTTCAAGACCAGCCTGGCCAACATGGCGAAACCCCATCTCTAACAAAAAATAAAAACAAAATTAGCCAGAGGTGGCAGTGTACACCTGTAATTGCTTGAACCCAGGAGGCAGAGGCTGCAGTGAGCTGACATTGTACCACTGCACTCTAGCCTGGGCGACAGAGCGAAACCCTGTCTACAAAAAACAAAAAAACTACTCTGGAAATAATTTATATTACCAATAAAGTATGGTATACACTGTTTGTGAATTCGACCCATAAAGTTATATATATGCTACTGTACTGTAAATAGTAAAGAGGGTCATGTTGAATACAAAATATGTATGTCTCTAAAGTGAATCATGTACAACAATGCCAAAGATTCACAACCTCAGAGGTTCTCGGGGAATGAAGAGCATTGGAGGGAAGGCAGGGGTGAGTCACCTACTCACCATGGGGAAGTGCATCAGTTGGAACGATGGCCAAAACTGCTTAAACTAATTACAGTTCTCTTTCTCTCTCTCTCTTTTGGCTGGGTATATATAGCTGACCTCACTATTGTTAGCTGCATTTAATGCAGGTCTACAGTGACTTTACTGTCAACTAACCAGCCCTTTCCTCATACTCTTGCCTGCATGCTCCTTCCCATGACATAGTGTGTATGTGTGTATACATAGCGACAGGTGGGAAATCATGGATAAGGAGTTAAACGACAAGACTTAGTCTTTTCAATGCCACTTCCCCATACACAACTCCCAGAGTGGGAGGTGGGTCAGTTGGTTTATTCTTTTTTGAGACAGTCTTGCGCTGTCATCCAGGCTGGAGTGCAATGGTGCAAACACAGCTCACTGCAGCCTCGACTTCCTGGGCTCAACTGATCCTCCTGCCTCAGCATCTCAAGCAGCTGGGACCACAGGAGTGAGCCACCTCACCCAGCTAACTTTTTGAATTTTTGTATAGACAGGGGTCTTATATTGTTGCCCAGGTTAGTCTCAAACTCCTGGGTTCAAGCAATCCTCCTGCCTGAGCCCACAAAAGCACTGGGATTACAGGCATGAGCCACCATGCCTGGCTTCACTGTTTTTTTGTTTTAATTCAAACACAAACTTGGACCAGAAACTGTTACTTTATGTAAAATTATTTTATTTTTCAAGGATCCCCACATAAACTTTCTTTAAAGAGGCAATGTATTTGTAGTGCCAGGTTCAGCTCATATCCTGGAATATATAATGTTAGAAATCTATTACTCACCTCGAGTAACATCTGTCAGAAACAAAATGTTGTTGGTTGAGCACCCAATGCTGTCTGCAATCTTTCGATAACTTTCACTCTCCACTTTGCGTCCAATCTTGGTATCAAAGTGACCATCAACAAGCTGAACAAAGAGAAGGGGAAAGACTGGAAATACAAACATACTTGCAGTGCCCCTCACGTGTTTTCTCTGAATACATGATAATCACGGTGACTTCATTTGCTCCGTATTTAATGAAAATCTACTTAATAAGGAACTTTATGAAGGCTACAAAAAGGGAAAATAAAGATTTCATAGCAACAAACATTTGGAAAAAGACAACTACCAGCTCAGTATACATAAGATCATTTTATAATCTACCTGGTTTTCACTAGCATTCATTTTACATCTGAAACAGTTTAAAATAAACATGCCCTACATCCTACCCTTAAAACATGATTTGTACTCAAACTACTTATTGGATTGAATTTTACTCCTGATGAAAGATTCTGAACACTACCCTTTAATCTTATGATGAAAAAATTTCTCTAACCTGCTTCATGAATAAGCTATTATTTTACTAACAAGAAATTTTCATTTTCTAATTAAAACATTTGAAATTCTACCCAAGGGCTCATCTACATCTGTGCCTGTAGGGCCCAGCCCTACAGGGTTTTGTGAGCCCCTCCCGGCTGGTGCAGAGATGAGAAATTGTAGAAATAAAAGGCATAAGACACAGAGATCGAGAAAAGAAAGTCTGGGGCCCAGGAGTCCACTGCTACCCAAATTGCGGAGACCAGCAGTGCCCCGAATGCTGGGATGCTTTTACTTTTATTGAGTTGCAAATTTGGGGAAAGGGTAGGTAGGGCATGGTATTGGTGGTCAGAGACTGGGGGCAGGGTAGATAGGGCGTGGCAGTGATAGGGTTAAGTACATCACGTGTTATTTAGGTAGGGGCTTAGGAATTTTTGGCACCCGAAGTGAGGTAAGGAGCATAATGCATCAGCACTTTTTCCATACTTATCAAGAAAGAACTAAAACATTAAGATTTATATTACTATTACTGATTATCTTTTTTAAGAAAAAAGGAACCAGGTGCAGAAGAGGGACATGAGAGTAGACATGGAACATGACCGCTGAAGCACAGCATCACAGAGAGACAGTTAAGCCCCCGGATGTTTGCGGGTCTGCCTGACAGCCATCAGGCCTTACCACAGGAGCTTGGAGAAGCGGAGTTTTCTCAGAACTTCCCCAGGAAGGAGACGTCTAGGCCATTTTGGATGTTTCCTTCCCTAGCTGGCTAAACAGCAGGCGCTTTCACAGTGTGGGCGCTGCCGCACAGCTGAGGCACCCTCCAGTAGCCCTTATGTGGGCGTGACAGAAGGCCTAGGGAATCTTGCCTTAGTGTCATTCATTTCACAATGTCACCCCAGGTTCACACTTCCGACCTGAGAGGCATTACTAAAAGAATTAAGATTTCCTATGCATAATTAAGGTCACATATGAATAACTAGTAACTATTACGGTTATACTTCTAGTTACTTTCTTCTTCATTATTTATATGGCAATAGGCTGAGGCTTTTTGCTCCTGCCTCGGTGCTTATGGGATCTCTCCCCTACATCTGCCCTCTTGGAAACAACTGGAGTCAAATTTGTAACTTGCTAACTTAACCAACAGTAATTAAAATAAGTCCATATTTAGGGTCGGTTACTAAGATGTGATCTTTTTACAAATTAAAAACAAGCATAGTAAGCACTCAGAGACAAACTGGGGTTGGCCAATGGGAAGCTAAAAAAAAAAAAAGACAAATTAAAGTAATTTTAAGGTTGCTTATTTTTAAGTTAAGATTGATTTTGCATATTTTCTTTTCCTCTCAGTTTGCCTCACTGGGTAACTAGAGAGTACAATTTTTATTAGTGAACTCAGTAGGTGCTTTTGTCCTGCCATGATTGTGAGAAAAGTTGTCTCTGTAGTAAAAGAACAGTCACCAAGGATTTAAGGGTTTCATTATTTAACATCTGGTTTAAAAATAAGACAGAAAGTAGGAAAATACTAAAATTAGAATACAACAAACTCCAAAGCTAAAGTGTTCTTTGCACATGGTAGGGGCTCAATAAATATTCATTTTAAAAAGTATCTGGTCTAGTTACCTATTGTAAGTAATCTACTGTAAGTTCGGTTTATATTCCAAGTTACCTATAGGAAGTCTGGTCTATATTCAGCTAATCAGCACTTCTTTTTAAAACCCTAAATGTAGTCGCTTCTTTCATTGATCACCCCATCCTCCAGGGGGCGCAGGGATGCTGACACAGAGAGGCTTGCAAGAATTTTCTCCTGTACATGAAATGTAACAGGTGACCTTATCACTAAATTTTAAAATGTGCCCGGTTCTCCTATAATAGTGCTGTTTCTTCTGAAATAAAATCTGTATCTCTTCAAAGAGCCAGAAACAAATGAGTGGACCTTGTCCTCTGCTATATTCAAAAACTCTTTATATATTTCTCCGGACAGTGTACAATCCTATTTTGCATCCTAACGGATTTTGTTTTTCAAAACACAGAATAAACTTTATGTAACAACCTTATATAGAAGAAACTGTAAATACAGTATAATTAAAAATGATTATTTTATTCTTACCTAATTTTAAACAACCCCCCAAAAAAGTATTCCATTAGTTTCCATTGGTTTTCCTTTAACAGTCATTATTTCATGCTTTGATCACATCAAAAAACCAAGTAAACTAAGTAACCTACCTCAAGAATATCCCCCTCTGTAGAATGCCCAAATAGTAGTTTCTGTGCCTCCACACTCCCTGAAGAATAGATGTACACCTTCATTCCAGCCTCTCTCCATTTCCTGACTGCTGGAACTACATCTGCAAAGAACCTAGAGGGAAGACCACCAAGTCAAAATACAGAACACCTCATCTAGCCAGATGAAAACCTGTCAAAATAGATGCCATATGATTCTCTATTTGTGCCCAAATGGTACCTGAGAAGCAGCTCCCTGAGACTACAAACTCCTGCAGTTCTAATAAATGTGCTGCTAGAGTCCCAGGCTCACAGCAGATTAGAAGCAACCGTCTATGTGGAAAAAAAGATTGTTTTGAACAGCCACTAGTGACAGTAAAAAGGGATTATAGATAAAAGGATGAAATGGGAAAGTATTTTTTAAATTCCCAAGGAACTCAAAAAAGCAAACAGCAATAATGTAATATAATCTTTGATGTTCTTCATGACAAGAAAAGGTTAACTCATGTCCACTGTGCTTTAGGAAAGCATGGAAATGCTTTTAAAAAGATCTGCACCCAAAACAATCAAAACAAAGTTTGAAGGCTCAAAGCTATAAGCTTATGATTAGCTAGAAAATGGAATTACTTTTTTTTCCCCTGAGACAGGGTCTTGCTCTGTTGCCTAGGCTGGAGTGCAGTGGCGTGATCTCAGCTGTTTGCAACCTCCACCTCCTGGGCTTGAGTGATTCTCCCACCTCAGCCTTCCAGGTAGCTGGGACTACAGCCATGCACTACCACGCCCAGCTAATTTTTTTTTAATGATTTGTAGAGATGGGTTTTGTCATGTCGCCCAGGCTGGTCTCAAACTGCTGGACTCAAGTGATCCACCCGCTCAACCTCCAAAAGTGCTGGGATTACAGGTGTGAGCCACTGCACCTGGCCTGCATTTCTTGAGAACTAAGAAAACATTTTACTGTATGAGGAAAAAAGTACATAACAAATCATTTGATAGACTTGTACTATCTCACATTAACCAGTCAGCAAAAGGTGTCTTTTTCTGACCCCTGACACTCTGTCTCTTTTACCAATTCTACAGTGTCTTCCATATCCATGGAGGAAATTAACATCACAGGAAAAAGATGAAAATATAAGCACAAGGAACCTGGGTTGTAGAACCAGTCATCTTTAAAAGATTACCTGGAAAATGTGAGAGGAGTCTTCTGCTTTATATGTATTAACATGCTTAATATGATGCACTAATTGAAGGAAAGAGATCAATGTATTCAAAACCAGTGCACAAATTATATTATTCTGAGTACTAGTTTGCATTCATAGAGACAGGATTTTTCCTGTCTTCAGCAGTTAGTTGTATAATTAAGGAACCAAGACCCAGAGAAGTGAGAGCTAACTACTGGGTGCACAGTCTCCTGTCTCCACTTTTTTGAGTGCTGTACAAAGTGAACCTGGCTGATATTCCCAGATCACTGGCATATCCTGCAATTCCAGTCCATCCTTTAAAAGGTAGAAGCTCCTTGTAAAATACATAAAGATGACATCTCATTTGACAGAAATATAAAAGAAATATAGGCAGCTGGAAACACTCTTGGATCTTAGGGTTTACAACAGGCAGTGGCCTAAAATCCTTAGAGGCAAAGTCTTATTAGAATTTCTCAGCAGGCTGGGCACGGTAGCTCATGCCTGAAATCCTAGCATGTTGGGAGGCCAAGGCAGGTGGACTGCCCTGAGCTCAGGAGCTCGAGACCACCCTGGGCAACATGGCGAACCCTGTCTCTACTAAAATACAAAAAATTAGCCAGGTGGGGTGGCATGTACCTGTACTCCCAGCTGCTCAGGAAGCTGAGGTACAAGAATTGCTTGAACCCGGGAATCGGAAGTTGCTGTGAGCTAAGATTGCAGCAATGCACTCCATCCTGAACAACAGAGTGAGACTCTGTCACCAAAAACAAAAATAGGCCGGGAGTGGTGGCTCATGACTGTAATCCTACCACTTTGGGAAGCTGAGGCAGGTGGACCACTTGAGGTTAGGAGTTCAAGACCAGCCTCGTCAATAAACCCCATCTCTACTAAAAATACAAAAATTATCCGGGCATGGTAGCACGGACCTGTAATCCCAGCTACTCTGGAGGCTGAGACAGAAGAATCACTTAAACTCAGGAGGCAGAGGCTGCAGTGAGCTGAGATTGTGCCACTGCACTCTAGCCCGGGTGACAGAGCAAGACTCTGTCTCAAAGCATAATCAAAAACAAAAAAACAAATAGAATTTCTCAGCGATATGGTATGGACAACATAGCAAGACCATACCTCTACAAAAAAGTTGTTTAGCCAGGTATGGTGGGTATTGCCTGTAGTCCCAGTTAATCAGTAGGCTGAGGTGGGAGGGTCACTTGAAGTCCAGGAGTTCAAGGCTACAGTGAACTATAATGGCACCACTGCACTCCAGTGTGGATCACAGGGCAAAACTCCAGCTCTTAAAAAAAAAAAAAAAAAAATAGGCCAGGTATGGTGGCTTATGCCTGTAACCCCAGCACTTTGGGAGGCCAAGGCAGGCAGATCGCTAAAGCCCAAAAGTTTGAGACCGGCCTGGGCAACATGGTAAAACCCCATCTCTACAAAAATACAAAAATTAGCTAGGCATGGTGGCACATGCCTAGTCCCAGCTACTTGGGAGGCAGAGGTGGGAGGATCGCCTGAGCTAGGGGAGGTCAAGTCTGCAGTGAGCCATGATCATGTCACTGCACTCCAGCCTGGGTAAGAGAGTGGGACCCTGTGTGAATCAATCAATACTTTATCAGTAGTATAATACTCAAAAGTCTCCTCAGTCAGATTGCTATCAGGAACTCCATAACCAAGACTCAAAGAATCTGTTGAAGTTACTCAAAAAAGCAAAGAAGAACATGATAGTGCAGACATCTTCTGAGTAACCTCAATGGTACTCATAGGGCACAAAATTTCCTATGTCTCATAGAGCAAAAAGCAGGTAACTAACAGTCCAGGGAAGCGACTCAACAGAGCTGCCGCTTGTGTACTCAGAATCAAATATGACTTCATTCAAGGAAGTCACCATTTTCTAGGAAGCTGTTTTAAATGGAGGCTGAAAGTCCTTGAAGCAACCCACAAGACCAGACAGGCAGATGCGGGTAATCTAGTCAGCTGAAATGTTTTAGCCCAGTTTTTCAAAAATGAAACAAAACTCACTTGTTAGCCTAAAAAGAATGTGGATTTTTAGCTATTTTACAAATCATGTGACTTACACTGGGAAGAGAGGACTAGTGAAAAACATGTTTGGATTTGGGACTGGTGAAACGTTTAGGCTGACTCGCGCACATACTCTGCTTTCATGAGCCCAGCTGTGAATGCCGCCCTCCACATGTGGCCCTGCAGTTGTTTGAGTGCAGTGGTCTTTCGATCCAAGGACATCTGCCAGCACACATTATCTACCACGGCCTGGATCATCTGCTGCAGATCATCCACTCCACTCCCAGACGCTGCAGGGATAGGAACAGCCCCATCGAGGTGGGCGTCCTCTTCAGCCTTTAAGTCAGAAACAACATGATGTTTGTTTTTTGCTTATTCAAAAAAGGATCATTTAAAACAAGACCCAAAACCCCAGCAGAACAACTTTCTCCATCATTAGTCCTAGTATGGCTGCAAATTGAAACATCATATACTTTGGAACTGATAAAAATGATTCCTA
>NW_016107379.1:2509644-2511875 GCF_001604975.1 Cebus imitator | reverse complement strand
ATTCCTAAAAGAACCTGGATTAATAAATTTACATTGCCTTTCCTTTTGCTAAAAGCTGAAATTTAAACTGAGAGCCATGTTGTATATGAGAAGAGACAGCACATAATGATAGAGTAAGACTTGATTTGTTGATTCACTACTGGGATCAACAAACCAGGACTTTAACTCAATCTGATCATTTTCTCTGCACTTTAACTAACTGAGAAAGAAACAAGGAAAATCTCATAAATTAGTTTATGCCTGGGATTCAGTGAAAAGAAGCTAGTGAAGTAATAAGGTTGGTTCACATTCAGTCTCCTGTAATCTTTCATATCTTGCAAAAATCCTAACAGCAATTTAGAACAATGACTTTGTGACAATGGAATCCAATTTCTAAAGATACATATATACATATATATGTATACACACAGTAATGGGGGACTATGTATATATGTTTCAACAACAAAAAAAAGGTAAGGGAGGAAAGTACAGTAAGTCCTCATTTAACATCATCATAGGGGTCTTGGAACCTGTGACTTCAAGTGACATGACCTTTTCAAATAATGTTATTTCCTTCAACATCATTTTGTTATAACATTAAGTGAAAAAAAAAATTGGTTTTGTTATAGTTGGTTTAAAATTGAATATTGAAATTTAAGTGTCATTTCACTTAAAGTCAGTTTCCAAGAATCTAAAAACATTATGGAAGGACTTACTGTATTTCAGATTAACCCTGAGTTGTCCAGAAAATTCAACAAACCCAAATATTCCATACCCAAAGGACATAACTATATTTCCAATCCTAATTCCTAACAGTGAAACATCTATAGAGAGCATTCCACAGTATCCAACATAGAAACTAACTAGAAACTAACTGCCAGTGAGTTAGCTCTGTAGACCATGTAAGCCACTGAAACAATTTTAAAGAAAAACAACAGAGCAGGAGTTCCATAGCACACAATGTGGAAGGAAAAGACAGCCTGATGACTTGGGAGAAGAGAGCAGAACAAGGCACAGCAGACCAAAGCAGGTATGAGGGCTGGGCCAGAGTGAGCTGGGGTGAGGAGTCTGGAGGGGGAGTGTAGGTGTGGGGAGCACTGTAGAGGGGGCAGCAGGGGTTTGCAGTGAGGCAGGAGGGAGTGCAAAATGATGAGGTATTGTCATTCAGAGAATGGCATAGCTTGGATGTGTGTCCCCACCCAAACTGCACATTGAAATGTAATCCTCAATGTTGGAGGTGAGGCCTAGTGGGAGGTGACTGATCATGGAGGGTGGATTTCTTGTGAATGGTTTATTTAGTTCCATCCCCCTTGATGCTCTCCTCGAGATAATGAGTTCTGGTTGTTTTAAACTGTATAGTGTCTCCCCCCTTACTCTCTTGTTCCTGACTTTGACCACATGATACACCTGTTCCCGCTTTGCCTTCCATCATGATTAGAAGCTTCCTTAGGCCTCCCCAGAAGCAGATGCTGCTGTGTTTCCTGTATAGCCTGTAGACCTGTGAGCCAATTAAACCTCTTTTCTTAAAAATTACCCAGTCTCAGTTATTTCTTTACAGCAATGTGAAAACAGACTAATACAGAGATATTAATGAAAAATATAGAGACTGCTCAAAACCATTTGCATTCTACCCAGAACGGACTTTTTTCTTTGAGACAGTGTCTTGCTCTGTAGCCCAGGCTGGAGGGCAGTGGCCATCGAGGCTCACTACAACCTTTGCCTCCCAGATTCAAGCGATTCTCCTGCCTCAGCCTCCTAAGGAGCTGGGATACAGGTGCCCGCCACTGCATCCAGCTAATTTTTTGTATTTTTAGTACAGGCAGGGTTTCACCATTTTGGCCAGGCTGGCCTTGAACTCCTGACCTTGAGTGATCCACCCACCTTGGCCTCCCAAATTGCTGGGATTACAGGCGTGAACCACCGCACCCGGCCTAGAGTTGCTTTTTTCTAGAGCTATTTAAACTGCACAAAAATATCATGTATTTGCAAACTTAAGTCCTTTCTGGGTGTGCTGGGCACTTTGGAAGGCTGAGGAGGGTGGATCACTTGAGGTCAGGAGTTCTAGACCAACCTGTCCAATATGGTGAAACCCAATCTCTACTAAAAATACAAAAAATTAGCTGGGCATGGTGGTGGGCACCTGTAGTCCCAGCTACTCAGGAGGCTGAGGCAGGAGAATCTCGTGAACCTAGGAAGCAGAGGTTGCAGTGAGCTAAGATCGCACTACCACACTCCGGCCTGGGCAACAAAGT
>NW_016107379.1:2507623-2508829 GCF_001604975.1 Cebus imitator | reverse complement strand
AAAAAAAAAAAAGAAAACCCCAGTTACAGCTAAAGGACAGTTAGACAGTTAAATATCTGATTAGAAATTTTGTAAGTCAAACCTCTTTTGTTTACATTAGCAAAAAAGCAAAAACAAAAAAGAAAAAAAAAAAAAAAAAAAAAAAAAAATATAAAAAAAAAAAAAAAAAAGAGCAACTCTAGAAACAACAAACACAATCCAGCCTTTAATTGTACTGTGAATTCCTAAGCAGGCAACTCACTGTCACCGCAGCCTCCATCCCCTAACAAACCAAGGCACTTAGTTTACAATATGCTCAGAGCATATTCTAAATCTTCAGGTACCCTCATTTCTAAGACACTTGGGAATGTAAGATAGAAATGTCCCAACCTGTTTCCTCAAAAGACTGACATCCTGCTGGCACTCCTCTTCTTCCCAATGTGTCTGCAGATACTCTTTAACATTTTTTTCGATGTAAGGAAATAAAATGTCCTGGATAAAAGAGCAAAAGAAAATACAGGAGCTAGCTTTTATCAGTAGTACAAGATTCAGTTTTTCTACTATCTTACCTTACATAACTGTAACAAATCAATCAGTGGGACTCTTTATGAAAATTGCTGCTATGAATATAAGAGCACGAAAGAGAGACAGAGACCAAGAAACAAATGAACCAGACCAAGAGTCGGCAAATTACAACCTGCAGGCCAAATCAAGTCCACTGACTGTTTTTGTAAGGAAGTTTTATTGGAACATAGCCACACTCACTTATTTACATAGTGTCTGTGGCTACTTTTGTATCACAACGGCAGAATTCAGTATTTGCAGCTAAGAACATAGGGCCTGCAAACCCTAAAATATTCACTGTCCGGTCCTTTACAGAAAAAGTCTGCCAACTACTGAACTAGATGGCTAGACCAAAGGTCCTTGAGAGCATGGATCAAGTGTGTCTTGCTCACAGCTATATCCCCAATGCATACCACATTATTATACATATCACTCCAATACTCTGCTGAAAAGAATGGTTTGGTGTCCACACATGACAAGTAGTTTTTTCAAAAAAACTTGATCACCATGACTCTTTCTTGGTAACCAGACTACCTACGGAGTATCCGATAAGAAAGTGATATGCAGCTGGGCATGGTGGCTCACACCTCTAATTCTAGCACTTTGGGAGGCTGAGGTGGGTGAATCACCTGAGGTCTGGAGTTCAGGACCAGCCTGGTCAAC
>NW_016107379.1:2500142-2504968 GCF_001604975.1 Cebus imitator | reverse complement strand
GTTGAATGTTGTCAAAGGCCTTCTCTGCATCAATTGAGATAATCATGTGGTTTTTGTCTTTGGTTCTGTTTATGTGGTGAATTACGTTTATAGACTTGTGTATGTTGAACCAGCCTTGCATCCCCGGGATGAAGCCTACTTGATCATGGTGGAGAAGCTTTTTGATGTGCTATTGCAATTGGCTTGCCAGTATTTTAAATATATTCTTAATATATTCTCCAGCACAGGCAGTCAAACTGAGCAAAGATCACCCACATTTCAAGATAAATAATGGCAGCGAAGTTCTCAGAAGATAAATCAGAAGCACAACCAACTTATTCATTCAACTTTCTTGAGGACCTACTGAGAACAGGACATTGGGAGTATGAACCACAGCCATTCTTTTCAGAGTCCTCAAGGAAATAAAATGTACAAGTTTTCAAACAATACTGAACTTTGGGGAACAGCTTTAGAAGTTGGAGATTACTTTAGAGTTCCTGATCATCCAATGTGCCTCTTTCCTCATCTATAAAATGCCCCACCGTACTGTGTCATCACACAAAACTAGACACTGAAGCTCGAATTTAGTATAATATCTGGACTATACATATTATTTGCCGCCGGGCACAGTGGCTCATGCCTGTAATCCCAGCACTTTGGGAGGTCAAGGCAGGAAGATACTTGAATTCAGGAGTTCAAGACCACCCTGTCTTCACAAAAAAATTAAAAAGCTAGCTGGGCATGGTGATGCACACCTGTGGTCCCAGCTACTTGTTGGGACTGAGATAGGAGAATTCCTTGACTCCAGGAGGCTGAGGCTACAGTGAGCTGTGATTGCACCACTGCACCCCAGGCTGGCTGACAGAGTGAGATCCCTACTCAAAAAAAAAAAAATTATTTGCAGTCAACATGTTAGCAGACTGTACCATTTTAGTGCAAAAGTTACTGAATAAAAGTACGTATATGGAATAATCAACTAAATTGTGAAAATTTTATCCACTCTTTCAACATACTTATTGAGAATATCTGTAAGATAAATACAATGCCTTCAAGTTGCTTATAAAATAGCCTGGCATGTGCTATCATACATAGTAAGAATTTTTTTTAGATAGTCTTGCCCTGACGCCCAAGCTGGAGTGCAGTGGTGGCAATCATAGCTCACTGCTGTCTTCAACACCTGTACTCAGGTGATCGATCATCTCATATCAGCCTCCTGAGTAGCTGGGATTACAGGCATGCACCACCATGCCTTCCTAATTTAAAAAACAATTTTTGTAAAAACAAGATCTCACTGTGTTGCTCAGGCTGGTCTTGAACTCCTGGGCTTAAGCAATCATCCCGCCTCAGCCTACCAAAGTGCTAGGATTACAGGCATTAACCACTGTGCCCATCAACAATAAACATTTTAACTTCAGTTATAATTCACTTACAGATAATTTCAGAATACTATAGTATGACAAATATGCTACAATAAGCCCAAGATTCTACAAATAAATGTGCGAACATTTTTTACTCCACCAGGCGTGGAATTGTTATGATTTAGCAGTACACACAACAAAAGGCTATAGAACTAGAGTTATTTGCCTTGCAGTGGAATATGATTAAATTCCACTAGATGTCAGGGGATGCTGTGCAAGCAGCAATTGTTATTACCCTACACAGCTCCGTGCTGTGTAGGGTAATAACCGTAAGGGCCATGACATTTTGAACATCTATTTAAAGAAGTTGCCTTGTAAATGTTTAGAAGTTCAAATATGGATATGCTTTGTGGTCAAGTGGTTGTTTTAGTGAAAAGTTCATAGAATTAATAAAAATCAAACTGTTGTTATATTTACTCATCTCCTTGGAAGAAAATGGGTAATAAAAGGTGCCTCCTAAGAACAGTGCCAAGAGGCCAGGTGCGATGGCTCATGCCTGTAATCCCAGCACTTTGGGAGCCCAAGACGGATGGATCATGAAGTCAGGAGTTCGAGACCAGCCTGGCCAACATACTGAAACTCCATCTCTACTAAAAATACAAAATTAGCCAAGTGTGGTGGCACACACCTGTAGTCCCAGCTACTAAGGAGGCTGAGGCAAGAGAACCACTTGAACCTGGGAGGCAGAGGCTGCAGCGAGCAGAGATTGTGACACTGCACTCCAGCCTGGGTGACAATGAGACTCCATCTCAAAAAAAAAAAAATAGTGCTGAGAGTACAGCTACACAAAGAAACTACTTTAAAAGCTTTCCAAGGCTGGCGTGGCAGCTCATGCCTATAATCTCAGCATTTTGGGAGCCTGAGGCAGGCAGGTCACTTGAAGTCAGAAGTTCAAGACCAGCCTGGCCAACATGGCGAAATCCTGTTTCTACTAAAAATACAAAAATTATCTGGGCATGGTGGCACCAGCCTGTAATCCTAGCTGCTCAGGAGACTGAGGTGAGAAAATCACTTGAACCCAGGAGGCAGAGGTTGCAGTGAGCCAAGATCGAGCCACTGCACTCCAGCCTGGGCAATAAAGAGCGAAACTCCATCTCAAAAATCAATCAATCAATCAATCAATCATCAATCAATCAAAAGTCTTCCAAGGGCACTATACAACACGATTTATAGTATTTTAAAACTTAAAAATTTTTTGAAAAAAATTTAAACAACACAAAGACAATATCAGTGAGCTACTTTTTTTTTTTTTTTTGAGATAGTGTTTCACTCCAGTTGCCCAGGCTGGAGTGCAGTGGCATGATCTTGGCTCACTGCAACCTCTGCCTCCTGGGGCCAGGTGATCCTCCCACCTCAGCCTCCTGAGTAGCTGAGACTAAAGGCGTAAGCCACCACACCCAGCTAATTTTTTGAATTTTTAGTACATGGGGTTTCACCACGTTGGCCAGGCTGGTCTCAGACTCCTGGACTCAAGCAATCATCCCACCACGGCCTCCCAAAGTGCTAGCATCACAGACGTGAGCCACCATGCCCGACCCCACTTAAATTTCTTTCCCTTTTAATTCTCTCATTAGAGAAATGGGGCTGGGTGAGGGGGCTCATGCTTATAATCCCAGCACTTTGGGAAGCCAAGGCAGGCAGATTACTTGAGGTCAGGAGTTTGAGATTAGCCTGGCCAGCATGTTGAAGCCCATCTCTACTAAAAAAAAAAATTCAGCCAGGTGTGGTGGCCCACACCTATAATCCCAGCTACTTGAGAAGCTGAGACATGAAAATTGCTTGAACCCAGGAGACAGAGGTTACAGTGAGCCAAGATCACACCGCTCACTGCATGCCAACCTTGACGACAGAGCAAGACTGTTTCAACAACAACAAAAAAAATTAAGTGGCTTGATGGTTCCTAAAATATAAATCACATCATGCAAAATAAGTAATAAAACAGGTTACAAACAGTATTGGAGCATAATCCTATTTGGGGGGATAGTCCCACAATGAACAAAATATGGGAGAACATGAACTTAAATGTTTACAAAGATTCTCTCTGGGTTATGACATTAAAAGAAAGTTTTTTGCATATCTCTTTCTACAATAAAAATGTATTACCTTAATAGTGTAAAAAGTTAGCAAAATTAAGTGTTAAAAAAAATCGGGGAGCCGCCGCCGCGCTCAGAGCTAGCAGGTGCTGCGTCGCCCCTTCGCCCCATCGCCACCGCCCGTGCGCCCTTGGCGCGTCCCCACCGCGCTCCCATCCCCGCCGCCGGCCAGGGGCACACTCGGCCTCCTGGGCAGTGTCCCCACTGCGGCCCCGCGGCAATGGCCACGCCACCAAGATCGACAGAGAGGCTTGCCGGGCGGCGTATAACCTGGTGCGCGATGACGGCTCGGCAGTCATCTGGGTGACTTTTAAATATGACGGCTCCACCACTGTCCCCGGCGAGCAGTGAGCGGAGTACCAGCACTTCATCCAGCAGTGCACAGATGACGTCCGGTTGTTTGCCTTTGTGCGCTTCACCACCGGGGATGCCATGAGCAAGATGTCCAAGTTTGCCCTCATCCTGTGGATCGGTGAGGACATCAGCGGGCTGCAGTGCGCCAAAACCGGGACAGACAAGACCCTGATCAAGGAGGTCGTACAGAATTTCGCTAAGGAGTTTGTCATCAGTGATGGGTAGGAGCTGGAGGAAGATTTCATCAAGAGTGAGCTGAAGAAGGTGGGGGTAGCTAATTACTACACCCAGACGCAGTAACCCTAGCCACCCTCATCCCGCCACCGCCCCTTGCCAAAGTCATCTGCCTGCTCCGCAGGGGAGGGGGCCGCCGGCCTCAGCTACCAGCCCACCAGGGAGAAAAGAAGCCATGAGAGGCAGCACCCGCCACCCATGTCTGCAGCCCCCACCTTCCTGCTTCCCTTACAACCCTGCTGTGTCCTATTCTCATGAGGCTCATGGAACCTCTTTCTTTGATCTTCTTTTTTCTTTTCTCCCTCTCTTTTTTGTTCTAAAGAAAAATCATTTTGATGCAAGGTCCTGCCTGCCATCAGATCCGAGGTGCCTCCTGCAGTGGCCCCTTTTCCTGGAGTTCCGCCTAGTGGGATCTGCATGACCTCACGTTGCTAGCCCAGGCCTGTTTTGCCATCTTGGTTTTCTTGGGCCTCCGTTCCTGCATACCACTCGGGCATCTGGGCCAGGAGCTGCACCCGGTGCCTGCAGCCTTCATAAGCACACACGTCCATTCCCTAGTCAGACCCAGACCTCCTGGAATCTGCCCCGGCCTCCCTCATCCCACCGCCATCCAGAGTTGCCTAAGTTGCATGTCTGGCAGAGGCAGGATTGCTCCGGGGTGAAGTCAGGTCTGGCTCAGACCGAATAAGAAGAGAGAGGCCGGGCGCGGTGGCTAACGCCTGTTAATCCCAGCACTTTGGGAGGTCGA
>NW_016107379.1:2496691-2499257 GCF_001604975.1 Cebus imitator | reverse complement strand
AAAAAAAAAAAAAATCATAGATTTGCAGTGTTTTTTTTGAGACAGTCTTGCTCTGTTGTTGCCCAAGCTGGAATGCAATGGTACGATCTCAGCTCACTGCAACCTCCACCTCCTGGATTCAAGCAATTCTCCTGCCTCAGCCTCTAGAGTAGCTAGGATTACAGGTGTGTGTCACCACACCAAGCTGATTTTTATATTTTAAGTAGAGACAGGGTTTCACCATGTTGGCCAGGCTGGTCTCGAACTCCTAACCTTAGGTGATCTGCCCATCTTGGCCTCCCAGAGTTGCTGGGATTACAGACATGAGCCACCACCAAGCTGGCCGGCCGACAGCGTTTTAAATAAAACCACCCCCTACAAAAACAAATAATTAAAGGCTGTTTATCCAGAGAATAAAATTAGGGGAAACTAAATGCAACGGACAAGAACAGCCAGTTGACCAAAATCCAAATGCCAGTCAGAATGACTAGACTGACTTCAAGAGAATAGAGCTATATCAGCACACGTAGTGAATCAGCTATACTCTGATTAAACTGAAGAAAGACCATATTTGTTTTGAGCCACTTTTCTTCCCTGGCTCAAAGTCACTTACTTTGATGATCTTGCCCCCTAGCCTCTCTCTGTGTTAAAGTTAGCCTTCCTGTGTAGTTTTCCCATATATATTTACTGTCAGATGTCTGTGGTAATACTATTAAGGGAATTTAATACACTAGGTTTTTTTTCTTGTTTTTTAAATTTATTTATTTATTTATTTTTCCTTTTTGTAGAGACAAAGTCTCACTATGTTGCCCAGGTGGGTCTCAAACTCCTGGGGCTTAAATGATCCTTCCCTGAATATGTCCTCTTGCCTGCCACCATGTAAAATGTCCCTTTGCTCTTCCTTCGTGTTCTACCACGATTGTGAGGCCTCCCCATCCGTGTGGAACTCTAAGTCCATTATACCTCTTCCCTTTATCAACTACCCAGGCTCAGGTATGTCTTTATTAGCAGCACGAGAACAGACTAATACACCAAGCTTTGTTTAAATACTTCCAACAATGAGAATTACTACCTCTTGGAGTGGTCCACGCCATCTGCCAGATAGTTTCAGCAGTTGCGGTATTAGAATTGCTCCTCAGATAGGCTTCCTGAAGACCATAGTAGGAGCTATCAAGAGGTTTCTGTGTTCTGGCTGCCACATGGGGCCACATGGTCTCAGGAGTTATAATCCTACTGTCCCTGTCCTCAAGGGGGTAATCAGGGCTGGACCCATACTAGGGATGTAGGTTGAATACAAGGTTGAAAACTGAAACTTTAGGAATGAACATCAGATTTCACATGTGCCTTCAAAATGATTAATCAATGTGGTGCTGATAAAACAAAAGATAATCCTATTAAGCAGATTAAGTTATAATTAACAAAAGATACACTGTTATCTATTGAAGTGCAATGAATCACACTGAACAAAGGATGGTTATCATCACAAAAGGGCTAGTAATTGGAGTAAGGTTTTAAGAAGCAGAACAAAAGAAACAGAGTATCTCCCTTATCTCCAATGAATTCCAGAGAGGAAACTTGACTGGCCCAGAGTCCCAGTCCTTAACAGTGGAGGAGAAAGGAAGGCATTCATATTCATCTCCTTGAATCTGCTTAACATCCCTGCAAGGTAAACCCTTTTTCAAAGATGAAGAAACAGGTTCAAAGAGGTTTCACTGCAGGTACAGAGTAAAGCCAGGACGCAAACCCAGGCCTATCGAATCCCAACACCTGAAGCCATCCAGCTCTGACTGGTCAATGACTTCAAGGAGCACCACTCACTAGGATCATCTAACTCCCTGGATCTTGACAGCATATCCTCTATGGAAATTTCTAATATAGCTTTGATTCCTCAAAGGGGTTTCATAAGAAAATGAGATTATGGTTCACCCAGCAGTTCTGTAACATTTCCTATAAAGTAACAGCAATAATAATTCAAGTAGTTATAGCAGTAATGGGAGTAACTGCCAACATTTACTGAGCATTTACTATGACAAGCACTTCTCTTTTCTGTCTATAATCATTCCTTCGTGATCCTATCTAATCCCATAACTTTACCATTTATGCTGATGATCCCCAAATTCTTACCTTTTTTCCTGGACCTTTTCCAAAAGCCTACCCAATATCCCCACTTGGATGTCTATTAAGCATCTCAAACTAAACACATCTGAAACCAAACTCTTGATTCCATCCCTTAATCCTCCTCCCCACCCACTACATCTCCACATCGCAGTAAATGACAACACCATTCTAGATGCTCAGGCCAAACCTAGGGTCATCTTTGACTCCTCTTTCTCTCATATTCCACGTCCAACCAATCCATCAGCAAATCCCATCAGCTCTACCTTCAAAAGATATTCAGATCCAATCACTTCTCACCATTGCCATTGCCAAGCACTCAAAATTTACTCAGCTTATTGATAATACATGGCCTGAATAATGTCATTTTAGTCTTCATAATAACCCTATTATAGGTGCTACTACTTCCTCCATTTTTCAGAGGCACATAAAGGTTAAGTACAAATTACCTGGGACTGTAATTTATCAATCA
>NW_016107379.1:2475195-2495613 GCF_001604975.1 Cebus imitator | reverse complement strand
CAGCTGATTTTTTGTATTTTTAGTAGAGACGGGGTTTCACCATGTTGACCAGGATGGTCTCGATCTCTTGACCTCGTGATCCACCCGCCTCGGCCTCCCAAAGTGCTGGGATTACAAGCGTGAGCCACTGCGCCCAGCTGTTTTTACTTTTTATTGTGCCACTGCATTCCACCTCTGTCACCCAGGCTGGAATGCAGTGGCACAATCACAGCTCACCACAGCCTCTACCTCCTGGGTTCAAGTGATCCTCCCACCTCAGCCTCCTGAGTAGCTAGGACTATAGGTATACACCACCATGCCCAGCCAATTTTTTATTTTTTGGAGAGATGGGATCTTCCTATGTTGCCCAGGCTGGTCTTGAACTCCTAGACTCAAGCAATCTCCTTGCCTCAGCCTTCCAAAGTGCTGGGATTACAGGTGTAAGCCACCATGCCCAACCCCTTTTACTCAATCAGTCTGACTACGTATCTGTCAAAGATCTGTTTGACTTTACTGTGTACCTAGGGAAAAAATCAGAAGGAATAGTCACCAAACTCTTAATGGTCACCTCTGGGTGGTAGGGGCATATTAGGGCTTTCACTCTCTATATCATACTCTTCTTTGTCTGCAATTTTATAATCAGGGCAAACTAATTTTCTAGGAAAAATATTTGGGGTACGAGGTAGGAAAACCTTTCCTCTAGTCTTACATTAACTGATGCAAGTTCCTATAGAAAAACATATTTCATTATTTATCTGAATTTCATTAATAAAATTTTCTCTTTTATGACATTTAATTTCCATTATCAGCTGGTTTCATCCTCTAAAACTTGTAAGTTTTGGAAATGTTGAATCAACAAAAATTCTAATGCCACTCTAGACACACTCTCAGTTAAATTGTTCAACTATAATAAAGTCCCACCCTGAGGAAATCTGAAATAGCAAGGATTGCAGAGTATGGAAGAAACTGAATCCCAGTCCCTCCCACACCCATTCTGGAATGCATCACATCACCATCACCCAGCAGGTACAGAATGCCTGATGTATAAGCACTGTGTGAGGCTCTGGTCCCTTCCACATAGCTTGGAAAAGAGGACACACATCCAACATCACAAGTCAGCTATCGGCTCCCGTAGCAAATGCTACACATGGTACTGGCAATGAGCGCAGAGGAGGAAGAGAAAGGACTTTGAAATTTCTGCTTAAATAGGTCCTTTGCAAGCAGAGGTAGGTCTTCTATATTCCCACAGCTTAGCACAATAAATACTTTTTTTTTTAAAGTTAATGAGTGCATGGGCCCCACACTTTGAGAGAGAAAGGTACAACATTCTAAGCTGGAAGAATCATGGCAGCAAGAAAGGGCATGATTGGAATGTGCATGTTCAGCTATGGAAAATGTAAAGGAACAGAAGGATAGAAACTTAGAAAACCCAATCTGTTAGAGTTCGGGAGTTGAAATTTTATCTCATAGCCAATGGGAGACTACAGAGGACTTTGATTGGGCAAAGGCAACCTATTTATGTAACTGTCTTCCTTTCTAGGCTCCCTGAGGTTGGCAGCTGGGTCATAAGGACTCTGGATCCCGAGCATATCCTGGAACATGAAAGGTATTCAATTAAACGTGAGAGAAAGGAACGAAGGATTGATTAGGCTGGAAAGATTATGCTAGTGCCATAATACTGAAGGTTCTAGAGGAATAAGGAACTAGAAATTAAAGCCAGAGGTGCTTTCTTTTTTACTTTTTTTTAAGACAGGGTTTTGCTATGTTGCCCAGGTGGTCTCAAACTCCTAGCCTCAAGCGATCCTCCAAACTTTGCCTCCCAAAGTGTTAGGATTATAGGTGTAAGCCACCATGCCCAGCCTAAATTATTTACTTAATACAGATTCTTTGGGTTCCAATGATGAAGATGACATGTTCTGTGTGACAGCAGGATGAACAAGACAGTCCCAGCTTTAGGGAACTAACAGGTGGCTGGGTGAGCAGATCGTCTAGGGCTCATGTGGTTGGCAGCCCAGGTCTCCTGAATCCTAGTTGAGGCCCCTCCCAGCTAGGTGGGACAGTTTCCTCCCAGAAGAGGCCAGAGGTGCTTTCTATCCACCTTTTCTTTTTTTTTAAGGCAGGATCTTGCTTTGTCATCCAAGCTGGAGTGCAGTGACACGATCATGGCTTACTGCAGCTTGACCTCCTGGGCTCAAGTGATCCTTCCACCTCAGCCTCCTGAGTAGCTGGGATCCCAGGCACATGCCACCACACCTGGCTAACTTTTTGATTTTTAGTAAAGATGAGGACATTGCCCAGGCTGGCCTTGAACTCCTGGTCTCAAGCAATCCCCTTGCCTTGGCCTTCCAAAGTGCTGGGATTACAGGCATGAGCCATCAAGGCTAAGGCTAGCCTCTATGCACCTCTTGATATATGCAAGACAGTGATTCTCCAAAGACCCCTCCCCTTGTTTCAAGCTGAGTCAACAAAAATCTTCTTACATACTACCATGAAGGTAGTTGGGAAACACTGCCCTAAGCAATAGAAAAGGTTGGGGAGACGGGGTAGTTGTTTATCAACCTATCAACAACTACTTATCTGTCATTCCAGTCCTTTCACAAATTCTTAGAGATCAACAATATTCTGCATCTTATTTGTAATGTATTTCTGGCTAGGGCAATAAGGAGCAGAAGTAACTGGGAGCATGGTGGGTTTCAGTAAATTTAAGTTCCCTCTTTTCCTTACTAATCCTTCCTTCATAAGCCCTTCCTATTTCCTCCAGTCTGATGCTTCCTGCATTATAATCAGTGTTTCTACAGGACTTCATAATTTTCAAAGGCTTTTGCATTCCATCTCATTTAACCTTCATCACCATCTTTATAAACAAGGCATAATATCCCATCCTTGCAGATGAAAAAGCCTAACTCTACAGACCGAATGAATGAAGACAGGGAAAGTGACCCTATTATAGTTACTGGTGTCAGTAATAAATGGAATAGGTAGAAAAAAGCTTCCAGTTTGCTGTCCCTTGTAGACTGTCTCCTAGCTGTTTCACAGCGAAGGCAGAGGGCGCATCATACACTTCTCCATGCCGGCAACAGTAGAAGTAATAATACTTATCAAATGGATGTTTAACCGAAGTTGGGATATAACTATCAGACTTCAAGCTCTCTTCCTACAAAGACCATTAATATAACAGTCTTCATAAGAAAGATGTCAACTGCAACATTCCCCAATTATTATTTTCTAAAATACATTAGAATGTAAACATAAATTATAAGCACTATTAAATAATCAAAAATGAATTCACTATTTCTAAAAATACTTTACCAGCCTGACCAACCCAGTAAGACCACATCTCTGCAAAAAAATTTAAAAATGAGGCCAGGTACAGTGGCTCAGGCTTGTAATCGCAGCACTTTGGGAGGCTGAGGTGGACGGATCACAAGGTCAGGAGTTTGAGACCAGCTTCGCCAACACAGTGAAACCCCGTCTCTACTAAAAATACAAAAAAATTAGCTGGACGTAGTGGTGGGTGTCTGTAATCCCAGCTACTTGGGAGGCTGAGGCAGGAGAATCGCTTGAACCTGGGAGGCAGAGGTTGCAGTGGGCTGAGACAGCGCCACTGCACTCCAGCCTGGGTGACAGAGCGAGACTCTATCTCAAAAAAAAATTAGCTGAGCACAGTGGCACATGCCTATAATCCCAGCACTTTGGGAGTCTATGACAGGCGGATTGTTTGAGCCCAGGAGTTTGAGACCGGCTTGGCAACACTGTGAAACCTCATTGCTATAAAAAATAAAAATAAGCTAGCTAGACTGAGGTAGGAGGATTGCTTGAGCCTGTGAGGTCGAGGCTGCAATGAGCTGTGATTGTGCCACTGCACTCCAAGCTAGGTGACCGAGCCAGACCCTGTCTCAGAAAAACAAAAATGAAAAAGAATAAACACCAGAGGCATGTATCCTGCGGTAAATGGCAGGGATGGTGGCGGTGGGCTTAGATGCAGAGGGAACATCTAAGGAAAACCGGGCTCTGCTGCGGCTCTACTCCCAATAAGTTGCCATATCCTCAGGCAAGACACAAAGATGTAGTATAAACAGAAATTTGTTATGTATACTTTAAAAAAAAATTTTTTTAAGATGGAGTCTCGCTCTGTCACCCAAGCTGGAGTGCAGTGGCATGATCTTGGCTCACTGCAACTTCCGCCTCCTGGGTGCAAGCGATTCTCCCACCTCAGCCTCCCCAGTAGCTTGGATTACAGGCGTGCGCCACCATGCCCAGCTACTTGATTTTTTTTTTTTTTTTGAGACAGAGTCTCACTCTGTTGCCCAGGCTGGAGGGCAGTGGTGCAATCTCGGCTCATTGCAACCTCCACCTCCTGGGTTCAAGCAATTCTCCTGCCTCAGCCTCCCAAATAGCTGGGATTACAGGTGCGTAACACCACGCCCAGCTAGTTTTTGTACTTTTAGTAGAGACGGGGTTTCACCATTTTGGCCAGGCTAGTCTCGAACTCCTGACCTCAAGTGATCCACTCACATCAGCATCCCAAAGTGCTGGGATTATGAGGCACTGTGCCCAGCCTAATTTTTGTATTTTTAGTAGAGACTGGCTTTCACCATGTTAGCCAGGCTGCCCTCAAATTCCTGACCTCAAGCAATCCACCTGCTTCAGCTTCCCAAAGTGCTGGAATTACAGGCCTGAGCCACAGTACCCGGCCTGTTACCATATACTTTTATAGCATGGTACTTCACATTGATTAAAGGGCTCTCATACTAACTGTCATTTAATATATACAGCAGCAAAGCAAAAGAGACAGGACAAACACTAGGGTCCCATTTCTGAGGCTGAGTGCAGTAACGGGAAAAATAAGAGTTTTTATGAATAAGACAATCTGAGTTCAAATCCAGGAATCTTGTTCAACTTTTCAGAGCCTTAGTTTCATAGTAAGTAAAATGTAGACAGTACATGCACCTCATAATCTTTTAGAATAAGTCAAAGACTGAGTACTGCCTGTATATAGTACTCAATGTTTCCTTTCATCATTCCACAGGAAGAAGGGCTACAAGTTCACACACCTACTCTGAATTTAAAGCTCCAAGGAGATTATCTTTCATCCCATGCTCAACCTCTCCGTGCTCAGATTCAAGAATGTAACTCAGCATCTCTTTAAAAGGTGTTTAAAAGATTGTCACTGAGATGCTCGACTAGAAATTTTTTGTTCAAGTAGATATGTGAAATGATACTCTCCTGAAATCTCACAAAGTATGTATGTGTGTATATATGTATGACACCAAAGGTGTTGAGAAATCATGCAAGAAAGAAATCTATTGAACTCATTCTGATTAGCATTTCCCAAAAGTGCATTTAATGGAATCCTTTTTTACATAATTACCATAAACATCCAGAGACCTTTCTTTTAGGAACAATGGTTTTGATAAATTCATGTCTAACAAATTATAATAGAATAGATAATAGGTTAACAATATTAATAACTAATAATAGATATTATTATAGAACAGGGCACAAGAAATTATCCTTTAAACGAGATCTCTGAATCATTCCTCTGCAGCCTGCACTGAATTTGCACATTGCCTGGCGTCAAACTTGGAAAAAATTATTTAGGCAACTAAGACATTTTTATTTTCAGATCTCAGAATAAGTCTGCCACAGACACAAAGATTCCAAGAAGTGGCTCATAATGTCATCCAGCAGAAGGGACACTTGGGGAAAAAGGTGGGGGAGGAGTATTATGTTTTGTTGCAAAGTTGATTTGTATGCAGTATATTATTCCTCAAATCTACCTTCAAAAATAGTAGAATCTAATGATCTAATGCCACATCACTACCTCTCCTGTCCTTACCCCTGGTCTCCTGATGACAGTAGAAAGCAAGAGAGAGCCAGAATGGAACAAATGAGCTGTTAACTATAAACTACAAAAACAAGGACTCCTTTTATCTCTGAAAACCAACAAACAAAGTGGTTACTCTGTCACCAAAAAAAAAAAAAAAAAAAAAAAGGAAATTAATGAAATCATCAGTATTTGTCCTGAAATTTTCTGCAGAGGTCTCTGGTGTGATTAAAAATGTGGGCAAGGCCAGGCGCGGTGGGGAAGGCCAGGCGTGGTGGCTCACTCCTGTAATCCCAGGAGTTTGGGAGGTCAAAAAGGGTGGATCACCTAAGGTCAGACCAGCCTAGTCAACATGGCAAAACCCTGTCTCTACTACAAATACAAAAATCAGCGCAGGCTGAGGCACCAGAATCCCCAGAACCCAGGAGGCAGAGGTTGCGCCACTGTACTTCAGCCTGGGAGACAGAACAAGACTCTGTCTCAAACAAAACAAAATCAAAGGTGGAGAAAAGGCCCCGTGCAGTGGCTGACACCTGTAATCCCAGCACTTTGGGAGGCTGAGGTGGGTGGATCGTGTGAGGTCAAAAGTTCAAGACCAGCCTGGTGAAACTCTCTTTCTACTAAAAATACAAAAAATTAGCCAGGAGTGGTGGCACATGTCTGTAATCCCAGCTACTCAAGAGGATGAGATATAAGCATCACTTGAACCTGGGAGGCAGAAGTTGCAGTGAGGTCACCCACTGCATTCCAGCCTGGGCAACAGAGCAAGACTCTGCCTCAAAAAAAAAAAAAGTGGAGAAAATGCTAAACTCAATTTCTTCTGAACCTATGCTAAGATGTCAAGGTAGTATGATTGTTCCAGTAAAGCTTTAAGTGGTTGTTATGTTTGGAGTCCTAAGAGTGTACATGGATTTTATGTTATAACCTACATCAAGAAACTCATTCAGGCCAGGCACCTTGGCTCATGCCTGTAATCCCAGCACTTTGGGAGGCCAAGATGGGCAGATCACTTGAGCCCAGGAATTCCAGACCAGCCTGAGAAACATGGTGAAGCCCTGTTTCTATTAAAAATACAAAAATTAGACAGGCATGGTGGTTCATCCTTCAGTCCCAGCTACTCCAGAGGCTGAGGCAGGAGGATGCCTTTAGCCCAGGGGAGTTGAGGCTATAGTGAGCTGTGATTGCACCACTGCACTGCACTGCACTGCAGCCAGGCAACAGAGTGAGACTGTCTCAAAAAACAAACAAAAAAATCACAGGTAATTTTTTTTTTTAATGAAAACTAAAATAGAATTTAAAACCCAAGGTGCTCAGTTTCCTGGAAGACGGATGTTTCCTACTTTGTAATATACTTTGTATATCTCGACCATTACTGTGTATGCAAGCACCTCTAAGAAGTACTTGTATCTGCAATGAATTCTCAAACCTCAGGGAGCCAAATAAAAAGGCCAGGCCCAAGGAATTCTTTCAAAAATTAAACTAACGTTTCATATTTACTTATTCTAACAGGCAAAGAATAAAGAAGTAATCTGCTATAACACAAAGTTGTAAGCATAGGTGCAGACAAGTGCTGGTTCACAGTGACATTCTATAAGGAATGCTCTGGAATAAGAGCTTCAGGCTTGTAAGGTTTTCTGAGGAAAGTGAACGGAATCTAGACGTGTCCTACAGCTCAAAAAATCAACGCTGTGGACCACAGAGCCTGATAGAGTAAAATAATACAGTGTGCAGTTCGGCCACTAACAGCAAGAGTGGGAAGTGTCGAAAAGGAACCTCGATCGCCCGACACTAGGGCCATCTGAAGAGTCATCTTAACACTTCGTCTTTCCATTTTAAGACCGGAAGCTTCAAGCCGCCGCCACGCCAGGCCCGAAGGACCAGAAAGGCTGCGCTCACCTGCAGAAGCGATCGGGTGCTCACCTGCCGGGCCAGGAGGCCTGCATCATCACACCCCGCCCGGGTTGACCTGCTCCTCGGCGATTTTTAGCGTCATCTTCCATCCCTTCCCACCCATCTGGATCCAACCAAGAGCAAGGGCGGGGGAGGGAGAAGCTAGTGCCGCGAGGAAAAGCATTCCCGCAAGCCGCCGCAGGCTTTCTCTCCTTCCTCCCGATTCCACGGAAGAGGCAAAGCCACGCCGCCTCTCCTAACCCTCGTCTCTAATGCAAGGCCTGCAATACTTAGAAAAAAAATGACTGTTTTTAAGTAAAAGTAACATCCCTGCTCACTTCCGCCCCTCACCTTCACGAAAGCAATCGGGGTTGTGGTACCTTCGATATCTAACAGGATCACGGTGACTTCAGCGGGCACCGAAAGCACGACCATTTCCCTTCCGGATGCTACTACCGGACTCGGCCTACTGCTGGGGAGGGCGGAGGGCGGCGGCGCCCGCTGCGGCTGCGGCCCCCGGTACCGTCCTGGGCTTCTGATGGCCCAGCTCGATCTCGGAGCCAGCGACCAAGTGCAGCCTGCCACGCGTAGGGAGAGGACACCTCTGCACACCTGGAACTGGAACTGGAAAAGGCAGCCGCCCAGGTGCCCTGAACTCGTGAGCAGTACTGGGAAAAAGCCCGAGACCACGTGGGCAGAAAAAGGGGCGGCCCTCGCTGGGTTCGGCGGGGCTGGGAGGGTGAAGGCGCCAGCGCCGATTGGCCGTCTGTCCTCAAACGCGATCCGTCAAAATGGGCCTCGCGTGGGCGGGAACAAAGAAGCGAACGCGGGAGCTGGGTACGAGAGCGCGCGCCTTCCGCAGACTGGTTGAGCGAGCTGGAGAGGCTCGGGGCACGTGCAGACTGGAGCCACGCGAGTGGCGCGCCGGGGATGTGAGTGCCCCTTGCCTTCTACTGCTCCTAGCCCCCTCCCCGCCCACCTCCTCCTACTTTGCATAGATACAGTCATCTGGCCAGCCCCCGCCCCTCCTCCCGGCGTCAGCCCGCCAGAGAAGTCCCGCTGGGCCCCGGCTTTGGTTGATCTGCTGGGGAGGCCCGCCGCGCCCCCTCGGCCCGCGCGCCCGGGGCCACAGCGGAAGAGGCGCCCGCGCAAAGCTACCCGGAGGGGCCGTCGCGCGCCCGCTTCCTGTTCGGCTGGTTCCAGCCAGCTCGGGGACAAAACACGCGTGCGCGCGGCGGGCGAGCGCGCTCGCAGCCTCAGCCCCCAGCGCCAGGCGCAATCCGCCTTTTTCCGGAGCAGCCCGGCCGCGGTGCTAGCCGGTAGCAGCGGCCGCCGTAGCGGCTCCGCACTAGCGAACCGAGGGCAGAAAAAGGCGAGGTTGACGGCTCTTTGGTAGGAGTAGGCTGGACCGGACGCCAGAGACAAAGGCTCCCAAGGCAAGAGGGACGGTGGCCCTGCGTCGGCGTTGCTCGGGACTGCTGACCCCAGGACTTTACGCCCCTTCGTTTCTCTTCTGATTCTTCTCCCATCCCAAGCCTGCGTCCTCTCACGCGTGGCCTCGCTCCTCGCCGGAAGGGCCGCGATGGAGGTCCCGCCCCGGCTTTCCCATGTGCCGCCGCCATTGTTCCCCTCCGCTCCCGCTACTTTAGCCTCCCGCAACCTCTCCCATTGGCGGCCGCGGGCGCCGCGGCAGCTCGCCCCGCTCCTCCCTTCGCTCGCTGCCAGCTCCGCCCGGCAGGCGGCGCGCCGGGCCCAGCGCCACGTCACCGCCCAGCAGCCCTCCCGATTGGCGGGCGGGGCGGCTATAAAGGGAGGGCGCAGGCGGCGCCCGGATCTCTTCCGCCGCCATTTTAAATCCAGCTCCATACAACGCTCCGCCGCCGCTGCTGCCGCGACCCGGACTGCGCGCCAGCACCCCCCTGCCGACAGCTCCGCCACTATGGAGGACATGAACGAGTACAGCAACATAGAGGAATTCGCAGAGGGATCCAAGATAAATGCGAGCAAAAATCAGCAGGATGACGGGTACCGCACGCTTCTTCCCCCACTCTCCCTACCCCAGCGCGCCGCACCCGCCCTTCGTCCCTCGGGAGCCTCGCGCCGCCCCCATTCTTTCTCGGAGTCGATTCTCCGCGTGCCCGCTGGGCCCCACTAGCTTGGAGGGAAGAGGAAAGTAAGAGATCTAGGGGGGACTGGAGAGGCCCGGGAACAGTGGGGGAAGGGCGGAGGGGTTGGAGGAGGGCGGCGGCGTCTGTGTCCCGAGTGCGCAGGCGCCGCGTGGGCCCCAGGGGGGAGGGGCCGGCCTCGCTGCGCCGCACGCTGCAGCTGCCGCCGCCTCTTCATTGTGTCTGTCTTAACACTCGGCGCGGTTTTCCTGGGAAGAGTTTAGAGGACTCTTGAGTTCGGGCACAAGTAGGTGACTGGTACCCAGATTCCCAGAACGTGTTATGATTGATGAGTTCTCTTGGTGGAACGTTGGCTTGACAGCTGAGGACGAGGGTGGACCTAAGATGTGAGGAATTCGTCCTGGAAGTTGGGCCTTCTACTTAAAGGAATCTGAGCAGAACCTTTACCAAATTTTATTGGTCTCTTTTGAGCTTTGCTTTATACCGTGCAGAGAGCGATCTGTCCGCTGGTTTGAGTAACTCGGTTGGGATATTGGGATGTTTGTGGTCTGTTTACTTGTGTGACATAGGTTAAATGTAAACAGATTAAGTTGCTAAAACGGGATAAATGTCCCTGTTTTCACGATTTAATTAATTCCAGAACTGAAGTAGTCACTTGAGTTATTGCTAAATTTTTTTTAAAAAAACTTTTATTTCTAGTAAAATGTTTATTGGAGGCTTGAGCTGGGATACAAGCAAAAAAGATCTGACTGAATATTTGTCTCGATTTGGGGAAGTTGTAGACTGCACAATTAAAACAGATCCAGTCACTGGGAGATCAAGAGGATTTGGATTTGTGCTTTTCAAAGATGCTGCTAGTGTTGATAAGGTAGGCACTGTTTTGCATTGTGCTGCTTTTGTGGTATTTTGAAAATTTTTCTGGGGGTTATATGCTGCCGTCAGATTAAATAAATCTGTCTTGTAGGTTTTGGAACTGAAAGAACACAAACTGGATGGTAAATTGATAGATCCCAAAAGGGCCAAAGCTTTAAAAGGGAAGGAACCTCCCAAAAAGGTCTTTGTGGGTGGATTGAGCCCGGATACTTCTGAAGAACAAATTAAAGAATATTTTGGAGCCTTTGGAGAGGTGTGTGATTACGTTTGCACATGTTAAGCTTAATGTGTTTATAAAATGTTCATTCCTGGTCTGTTTCATATAGGGCAGATTCATGTTTCATGTGAGAGTAGGATTAAATGACTGCTCAAGTCACTTCCAGACTGTACCTTGATGGTGCTGCTCTCATGGAAGTCCAACTATCTAAGTAATTTAGTCAAAACGTGGGTACTTAAATGTGGTCAGTGTTTGGACTGGTTAACTAGTGGCATCTTTGGGGTACAAAATAATGCCAAAGGATGTTTTATCTTTCAGTGTTTCAAATGTACAACAAACCACTGTAGGTTGATGTTGATCATAAAGCAGTGCTGTCTATATAGAGGTCATCTTATAAGAATAAAATGTTTAAGTCGAAGCTTGAAAAGGATCTGTGGCATTCGGACATTCTGGTAGCATTTTACAATTATGGAATGACCTTGAGTGTGCATCTCGGTTTCAGATTGAAAACATTGAACTTCCCATGGATACAAAAACAAATGAAAGAAGAGGATTTTGTTTTATCACATATACCGATGAAGAGCCAGTAAAAAAATTGTTAGAAAGCAGATACCATCAAATTGGTTCTGGGAAGGTAAAGCCATTTAAGTACTTTAAATGAAAATTTTAAGGGGTGGCTGTGTGTATGAGAGAATTTCTCAGTGTGCTTGAGAATAATGATTTAACTTTTTAGAACTTCAGTAAAAAATTATATTTTTATGGTTTTTAATTTGTGTATAGTGTGAAATCAAAGTTGCACAACCCAAAGAGGTATATAGGCAGCAACAGCAACAACAAAAAGGTGGAAGAGGTGCTGCAGCCGGTGGACGAGGTGGTACGAGGGGTCGTGGCCGAGGTGAGAGTTAATTCTTGAAATATGACTCCATGGTTTATTTAAGCTGTATACTGCTAAATATGAGTAATCCTGTAAGAAAGTAAAACTTTAAACTTAAAACCATTCCAGCAGGGTGGAAATGTTCAGCTTAGTGGGGGTTGTGAGTGGTGGTTTTTTCTTGTGAGCTCACTGGTTTCAAAAAACTTAAAAGTATGGCCACTTTGACAATTAGTGTCATCACTGATAGGAAAAGTGTACCATTGCATGATACACCATGGCATGATAGGTTTTCTTGGGCAGGAGTCCTTGTTTTAAACAGAACAGTGTACCTGTCTTTAGCTTTAATGGAAAATTTAATTTGCCATTAAATTTAGGAAGCTTGATACTGGCACAATTGGACTTTCTGCCCCCTTTTTTATAACAGCTGGAAAAATTCTTTTTCAAGCAGATGGCAATATATGTGTCCATTCTGCCCTTTAAGATTTGCAGAGTGAGGGACAAGAACGCATCATTTTATGTTAGAATTGGGGGTCAGAAGTTGTTTCCTAACAATCATTGTGCATTGTTTCAGGTCAGGGCCAAAACTGGAACCAAGGATTTAATAACTATTATGATCAAGGATATGGAAATTACAATAGTGCCTATGGTGGTGATCAAAACTATAGTGGCTATGGCGGATATGATTATACTGGGTATAACTATGGGAACTATGGATATGGACAGGGATATGCAGACTACAGTGGTAAGAATATTTAACTTAATTTTATAAACCAATGGCATTAAAATTCAGTGTTAACATTACAATCCCATTCTGAAATTGTGTGTGTGGGCTTTCCATTAATGTGTTTGGAGTTAAGGATTTGAATCATGTTACAATCATAGTGATTGTACTAACAGTGTGGTGCTTATAAATGTACTAGGATGTATGACTTATGACTAGGTTATAATGGGTACTAAAATATATTTTAATATTTTTATTTAGCATGCAAAGATTTTAATAGTTTCTTAATGCGTTTGTAAAGAAACAATTTTGTAGAAAACTACCTTAATGAAATTTGTCTTCTCAAAATAGGCCAACAGAGCACTTACGGCAAGGCATCTCGAGGGGGTGGCAATCACCAAAACAATTACCAGCCATACTAAAGGAGAACATTGGAGAAAACAGTAGAAATGTCTAATTTAATTTAAAGATCAATAGACAAATGAAACGTAAAAACAAAATATAATGTAGCCTGTTTTTACTAAATTGTTGATTTTTGTAATTGCTTTATGAGCCTGTTTTGCCTAAAGTGTCTATAGATCTTTAACTTTAAAGTCTTATCTCACTTTCTTTAGTATTGCAGAAAAACTTAAGAGTTTTTCTGTTTGCTTTTGTGTACCAGGTGGTCTAGAGGAATAATTAAACATTTTAGAACTATTAACAGGTAAAGTACTGAAATGGGTACAACTTAAGGAAAACAAGAATGTTGTCTTCTAACTCTGACATTATACCTTGTTTGTACCCGCCAGCGGGAACTTCATTGCAGGCCGTGTGTCACCCTGACCACGTCTATCTCTGGGGGTCGCACGTTGCGGGCAGAGCGCAAGGCATACACCAGAAAACGCTGTCCTGTGGTATGGTCTCTTCCAACTTCATGTACCAGCGTAAAGATTAAAGTGGAAAACTTCAGACTTTGGCTTCTTTTTTAATCTTTTTGGAGATTAAGTGTCTAAACTTAACTTAAATGGTTTTTTACAGGAGTTAAAGTACATAAATGCCTTTTTACAGCTTAATCATTTTGGTCTTCTGTTTAGTGTTGTATTTCAATTGTGGAGCCTCATTTTAAGTGTTCATTCTTTTAAGATTTAATGCTTGCTTTTTCTTTTTATAGCTAATAGTGAAATCTACAAACCAAAACAAGAACTTTTAAATCTGGGATATAAATTAAAGATCATATGCACAAATCAATTTATGTTCTTGTAATAAGCTTATTAGAAATTGGTGTTATAATGGCATTTTGCTTGGGTTACTAGAGGTGATTCTAGTAGACCTTAACCTAGCATAGTTGAACATTTGAATATGGGAAGATTGTATTCCCAGATTCTTTCTTTAATAGATTTGAAGTTAATATCATTTGGGAACTCCAGGGTGAGTTTATTAACTACCCAGACTGTATTTTGCTAATAAATATGCATATGATCTTTAATTATTGAAGAAAAGAATAAAGTGAGGACTTAAAACAATTCATGAAAGTGGACCTTTAAAAGCTTGTCAGAGTTGCACAAATCTAATTGTTATTTTGTTTTTGTTTTTAGGAGGCGTTGTTAAAGTAACCCATCTTGCAGGACGACATTGAAGATTGGTCTTCTGTTGATCTAAGATGATTATTTTGTAAAAGACTTTCTAGTGTACAAGACACAATTGTGTCCAACTGTATATAGCTGCCAGTTAGTTTTCTTTGTTTTTACTTTGTCCTTTGCTATTTGTGTTATGACTCAATGTGGATTTGTTTATACACATTTTATTTGTATGATTTCATGTTAAACTTCAAATAAATGCTTCCTTATGTGATTGCTTTTCTGTGTCAGGTACTACATAGCTCTGTAAAAATGTAATTTAAAATAAGCAATAATTAAGGCACAGTTGATTTTGTAGGGAGTATTGGTCCTTAGGGAGAAACTGTGGTCCTTTATTAATAGCCAACATCATTCTCTTCCCCGGTTTGTAGAGGCATTCTATGATCTTAAGCCTTCATCTTCTCCCTGGTAAATGAGGTTTCTACCACACCTTTGAATAATGTTCTTTCCCCTCTGGTTATCTGAAGACTGTCCTGAGAGGAAGACATAAGTGTTGTGATTAGGAGAAGCTTTCTAGTAGACCATGTTTCTTCTGGATTGTAATAAAACTGTTGGTGGCTCCTTTTGCTTTGTTCCTATCTCTGGAAAGCCATTTTTGAGTTGCTAATTACTTTGGTTTTAATCAGTGGTCACCTAGAAAAAGCTTTGTAATCATAACACCATGACTTTATTTCTTGATAAAAATTCACATGCACACAGGAAGGAGCACTGTAAAACTAGTAGGAGCTATGATTTAAGACCATTGGAAGTAGTGAGTAGTTACAACTCAAGGATTTGGGCAGAAAGCTGTGACTGGGCAAAAGTTAGATTCAAATTTGAAATAGTGGCAAAATAAGATTTAATTGTTTTCTGTTTGGGCATTCTGAGGAAGTTGTATTACAGTTAACTGTTAATGCTTTTTGAGTTTAGAAGTCATGATAGTAAATCTAATTTTTAACAGTGCATGAATAAACATTTCCATATTCAGAAATAGGAATAGTGGAAAAAGTATCTTAGATGTGTCAGTCCAAATGTTACTGAGTCATTACAGTGGACCCTCCTGGTGCATTGAGAAGAAACATCCAGGTTTCAGAGGACCTGGATAAATGCTTTCAATTTTGCATTCAGTGTAGTTTCTTGGATTTGGGGACCTTTGCCTCAATGTTAGCTACTGGGATTGGCATGCATGTTCATAGGCAGAGTAGTTGACCTCACACAACGGGTGATCTCACAAAAATGGTGTAAGTTTCTTATGCTGATGAGTGCCCCTTTTGTAATTTGGTGCCTACAACTTTGTTACAATGATTGTACTTGCTGGGCTATCAAGTTATGTTCTTGGTCCTTTTTTGCTGCTGTTTTGCTATTTGTCTTGACACCTAGGCCAAGTACCAGTGTTTGGTGTTGGAAGGGATTCTGTTCATTCAACATGCAACTTTAGGGAATGGAAGGAAGTTCACTTTTAAGTTGTCATATTAGTAGGTGCAGTGTCTACAGGTAGTGAATCCTGTAAGTTCAAATTTATGATTAGGTGACAAGTTGACATTGAGATTGTCCTTTTCCCTGATCAAAAAATAAAGGCTTTTTAAACAAAATCCAAACTTTTAATCAAGTCTTGATATGTATGAGTGAGAAAACATCTAGAGGTGATTGAGATGTTTTTACAAAGAATTGGAAGCGGGGTGGGAATGCACTTAGTTTTTCTTGCAGGGACTTTGAACTCTAGGTTTAATTCAGTTTTTAGGGACAATCAGTTCAACTGATGAAAATTTGAAATAGACACTATAAAGGCTGTAAGTATTCTAGGCACTTCTGATTGGATGGAACTGTGAAGCTAGTATCAAGATCTTATTCCTAAGAATGTAGAATTAAGTAATTGGACAAGTTTATAGGGGAAAGGGGATAGAAATGAATTCTGTACCTATAACACTCGGTTTGTATGTTTATATACATCGTATTTGCCTTTTGCATTGTTTAGACCAAATTCTGTGTGTTTTCCTTGGGGAGGGTGGATAGAAATGAATTCTAAAGTACCTATAACAAATCAGTTTGAATATGATTTTATACAACATACTTGCTTTTTGCATTGTTTAGACCCAAATTCTTTGTGATGTTTTCCTGACAAAAGGCCTTAGTGTTTCCATTGGTTGACATGTTAATCTGTAATCTGAGCCACTTTTATAAGATGAGGACTATTAAAATGAGATGTCTGTTGGGATGCTAGCATGGATAAGCAGAGCTTATTCCATTACTCTTCAGTGTATCTATTTTCATAATGGCAGAGATCCTTAGTAATCTTCACAAAATTTAATACAAGGGCATATCTAAACAATTCAGCCACCTTCCATTACCAAGATTTGATTTAATGTCAATCAGGATGCTATGCTGCGTGCTATAGCTTATGCCTGTAATCCCTGCACTTTGGGAGGCCAAGGCAAGTGGATTACTTGAGCATAGCCTGGACAACATGGCAAAACCCTGTCTACAAAAAATACAAAAATTAGCTCAACATTGTGGTGCATGCCTGTAGTCCCAGCTACTTGGGCTGAGGCAGGATAATTGCTAGTGCCAGGGAGGTGAAGGGTGCAATGAGCCATGTTCATGCCCCTACACTACACCCTGGGAAACAAAGTGAGACTCAAAAAATCACAGATCACAACTTCACCAATTAAAAAGTTGACTAAGCTGGCCAAGCGCAGTGGCTCATGCGTGTAATCCTAGCACTTTGGGAGGCTGGGGCAGGTGGATGGCTTGAGTCCAGGGGTTGAAGACCAACCTGGCCAATATGGCAAAACCCCAACTCTACTAAAAATACAAAAATTAGCTGGGCGTGGTGGTATGTTGAGGTGGGAGGATCACTGGAGTCTGGGAGATGGAGGTTGCAGTGAGCTCTGCACTCCAGCCTGGGCAAAAAAGTGAGAACTCAAAAAAAAAAAGGTTGACTAAGGCCAGGTGTGTTCAGCTGCAGTTGAGCTATGATTACTGCATTGCAGAGACAGAGTGAGATCCTGTGTTATGGATGTCTGTGTATACCATTTGAATTGATTCAGTGTTGAGTAGTTAGAAAATGTCATTCTAGAAGAAGCTCCACTTTCCTTTCAGCCTAATTGGAGTTGGCATCTAATGTTTGTTTTCAACTTTTAAGCAAAAACAATGCAAATTCTGTATCTTTTTAAATAGTCACTAGAAAATATTGCTTATAAAAATATAGGCTGTTCTTTTAGGATTGGTTGAGGTCTTACATTCGCCTTGAAATAGGTTCGATGTGGAATTTCAGCAAGATTTAGTTAATAGGAAAAAATTAAAATACAACCTTTGACTTTACTACTTTTTATAAAACAGTAGGAAAGGATATAGTGATGTTCTGGGTATTACAGAGTAATGCTGAACATTCAGAAGAGCTTTACTCCTGCTGCTCCTTTTTTTCCCCCACCCCTCAACAAGAATGAGCTTGGAATTGTGCTATTCTTTTTTTCCCCCTGAGATGGAGTTTTGCTCTTGTTGCCCAGGCTGGAGTGCAGTTGTGCAATTTCGGCTCACCAAAACCTTCGTCTCCTGGGTTCAAGCAATTCTGTCTCAGCCTCCTGAGTAGCTGGGATTACAGGAGTCTGCCACCATGCCTGGCTAATTTTTGTATTTTTAGTAGAGATGGGGTTTCGCCACATCGGTCAGACTGGTCTCAAACTCCTGACCTCGGGTGGTCCACCAGCCTCAGCCTCCCAAAGTCCTGGGATTACAGGCATGAGTTGATCCTCTCCACCAGAATTGTGCTATTCCTAAGTGTCAGTTTAATCTCTGGTGTTACCCTTCTGTCAGTACTCAAAGAGATGTACCCATTTGGGGAGTTGTATCATAAACTTGGAGGTTAGTGAGGCTAAAGTGTAGTTTGAAAAAGTATATTCGGCCGGACACGGTGGCTCATGCCTGTAATCCCAGAATTTTGGGGAGGCTGAGGCGGGTGGATCACCTGAGGTCAAGAGTTCAAGATCAGCCTGGGAAACATGGTGAAACCCCATCTCTACTAAAAATACAAAAATTAGTCAGGCATGGTGGCAGGCGACCATAATCCCAGCTACTTGGGAGGCTGAGGCAGGAGAATCACTTGAACCCAGGAGGCAGAGGTTGCAGTGAGCTGAGATAGTGCCACTGAACTCTCCAGCTGGAGCCACAGAGTGAGACTCTGTCTCAAAAAAAAAAAAAAAGAAAAAAGCATATTCAACATAGTCTTGTCACTTAAAATCCAAATAACCAAAAAGGCTGATTTTGATTTCTCAAAGACCAGCACAAGCTAGAAAATTCTAGAAACTTTACATGCAGGCAAGTTTTTCTCATACTGTTCCAATGGTAATCTCCTTTTGGGAATCTGACCAAAAGTGAATTCTCTTCAGACCCAAAAATTGCATGTCTGTAAATACTTTCAGTGTAGTTTCAGGAAAATTAGAAAATTAGAAAACTATCTGTTTTAAAAGGCTCTTGTAGTTGTTGGCTTTTATGGTAACAAACTGACTAAAATTGATTGAATTTGTTGTAATTGATGAGGTTTCACAAAGGGAGTTTCTTCATATGTTCTCCACCTACCACCTTCGTATTTGTCTTGGCTGGTGAACACTCATAGAAGATAGTTTTATTGATGACAGGGTCTCACTCTGTCACCCAGGCTGGAGTGCAATGGTGCCATCATGGCTTACTACAGCCTCAACCTCCTGGGCTCAACCAACCCTCCCACCTCAGCCTCCCAAGTAGCTGGGGCCACAAGCACACGCTTCCATACCTAGCTAACTTTTTTGATTTTTAGTAAAGATGAGGTCTTGCTATATTGCCCAAGCTAAAGGTTATTTATTTATTTATTTGTCTTAGAGACGGGGTCTCACTATGTTGCCTAGGCTGGTCTTAAACCCCTTGGGCTCCAGTGATCTTCCCGCTTACACCCCCCAAAGGACCGAGATTACCAGCATGAGTCACCATGCCCAGCTTTAATCCCCTAATTTTAAATTGGGGAAGTCAGCTAATTGAATGCACCAACACTGATTACATTCTGGAGTCTATTAAACTATAAAACTCCAATCAGGCATACTTGAGGCTTTAAACATTAACATTGATCAGTAATCTTTAATACACTTGGTTTCTCAGTGTTGAGATCTATTGTAGCAAAGTAAGATTGTATTACAATTGATCCATTCTTGTTCCTCTAAAGGAATTTGAGCCTGGATAATCTGGAGCAACTGCTCTTCCCATGAAAGACATAGCCTGTGAAATTGACTCATTATTTAGATTGCCCTTGAACCATGAAACATCTGGGGGGCATAAATGTTTTTCATAGACACTGGAAGCAGAGGAATGAAAGAGGATGTGAGTAGTGGGGGTTAAGTCGTATTATATAATAGTTCCAATATTTCATCACCAGGAAACCCTTTAAATATCTTCTCCCCATAGACAATGTGTTTTGAATGGCTCTACTTATCAAATATATTGCTCTCATTATATAATAATAACATTTCTATTAAAGGTATAATCCACATCATACCAAGTTGATTTAGAGGCAGCCAAATCAAGAATATTTTTGTTAACTTGTGTACATTTTTTAAATGATATGTAATGTCTAACGGGCTTTTAAAATATCAAAAACGCTGGCTGGATGTTGTGGCTCATGCCTGTAATTCCAGTACTTTGGGAGGCCAAAGCAGGCAGATTATTTGAGGCCAGGAGTTCGAGATCAGCCTGGCCATCATGGTGAAACCCTGTCTATACTGAAAATACAAAAATTAGGCATGATATGGTGCACACCTGTAATCCCAGCTAGTCAGGAGGCTGAGTCAAGAGAATCGCTTGAACCTGGGAAGCGGAGGTTGCAGTGAGCCAAGATTGTGCCACTGCACTCCAGCCTGGGTGACAGAGCAAGATTCCATTTCAAAAAAAAAACAACCAGAGTAAGAATAAGCGGCAACATTTCAAGGGGCTTAAAATTTTCTAGAAGTGACAAAAGACAATCTACAAATTCAATATACCCTACAAATTGCAATTAGGAAAAATAAGAAAAATCTCCATGAAGATGCACTATGGTAAAACCAAAAAAACCAACCGACAAATATCAGTAATCAGGAAAGAAAGAAAGGTACATGTGAAACTACCATAAAGACACAACCATCCAAATCTAAAATGTGGAAAATTCATAAGAATGTCCCATTTCTGGCCAGGTGCGGTGGCTCACGCCTGTAATCCCAGCACTTTGGGAGGCTGAGGCGGGTGGATCACGAGGTCAAGAGATGGAGACCATCCTGGTCAACACGGTGAAACCCCGTCTCTACTAAAAATACAAAAA
>NW_016107379.1:2462991-2473925 GCF_001604975.1 Cebus imitator | reverse complement strand
AAAAAAAAAAGAAAATCGGGCCGGACGCGGTGGCTCACACCTGTAATCCTAGCACTCTGGGAGGCGGAGGTGGGTGGATCACCTGAGGTCAGGAGTTCAAAACCAGCCTGGCCATCACGGTGAAACCCCATCTTATAAAATAAATAAATAAATAAATAAGAAGAAAATCCTGAAATTTGTGACAACACGGATGAACCTGAAAGACATTATGGATATGCTAATTACCTTGATTTGATCACTACAAAATGTATACAGGTATTGAAACATTATAGTGTATCCAATAAATATGTGCTATTATTGTGTGCCAATTAAAAATTTTTTTTAATTAAGTACAAATCATTTTTATTATGACATTATACAGACACAGAAAGATGAATATCACATGTTCTCATTTATGTGTAGAATCTAAAAAAGTTGATTTCACAGAAATAGTTAATGGAACAGCAGTTACCAGAGACTGGGGAGGGTAGGAAGGAGAGGAGGATGGGGAGAGGTTGGACAATGGGTACAAAGTTGCAATTAGAAAGGAAGAATAAGTGCCCGTATCCTATTTTACAGTAGGGTGACCATAGTTAACAAGGTATATCTCAAAGTACCTAGAAGAAAAGATTTCGTATGTACCTACCACAAAGAAATGATAAATGTTTGAGGTGATGGATATGCTAATTACCTTGATTTGATCACTACACAATGTATACAGGTATTGAAACATTATAGTGTATCCAATAAATATGTGCAATTATTGTGTGCCAATTAAAAATTTTTTAAAATTAAGTACAAATCATTTTTATTATGACATTATACATGTTTTAAGGAAAATAGAGTTATTTGCCATGTTTGAAGAATTCCCATTCTATGAGTCGTGGTGTACCAAGAGTACCACCCAATAGAGAAATTTTAAAATCACTTTCCCAGGCTCCCTTATATCCAAAGCATAGACATGTTACCTCAGCTCTACCGATTAGAGTTCTCCTGCATTGGACGTTGAGCCGGAAGCTGGTGAATCAAAAGAAGTAGGAATTTTGTGGAATCAATGCTGGGACAGGGGGCAGCCATGGTGGCAATGACTTTTCAGAATGAGCAGTGGTTCTACCAACAACATCCAGTATCTAGCATTGATACTGTTGAAAGCAGCAGCATCTGTGTGTAGCAAGAGCAGCAGCAGCAGAAACAGGTGTCTTTGTAAATCCAGTTCTGGTGTGATTCTGGAACTATTTCCTGGATGAGAGTTTCCAAGTGCAGCTTTCCAACCACCCTGCAGAGGCTGAGATTACAAAATAGTCATTATTAAAATTACTCTTAGCTCAAACAAAGACAAAAAAAAAACAGGGAATTAAGAATGGCTATTTAACAAACATATTAATCAGAAGCATTTCCACAATAGCAAAGTACAGATATCCAAAAATCTGCTCTGTGAAAGCAGTGAGGACAAGTGGCAAAAAAGGTCAAAATCAACATTTTCAGAACTCTGGATAATAGTCTTGCAACAATTCAAGGAGTACTTTTTTTTTTTTTTTTTTAAACAAGCTCGGAAAAATTTTATTAAAGGAAAATTTTGCATGGTTTACTTTTCACCAGTCTGTTCTGGCATGCTTCTAATGATGTCAGAATCACCTAAAAAATAAAAATACAGTAATTTTACAATTAATTTTAATAGCAACTGGTTCTATAAAATTTCTCTACTTTGGTTATCCGTTCTTAGACAATAGTCTGCAAATTAGCACTGATTTTTTGCAAAAGTTATCACATTAGCTGTACTGTCATTTTTCTTAAGGTTGATCAAATATAACCTAGAATCACAGCCATTATATGATCACACAAAATGATCATACAATAAAATTGGTTTATCACCAGCATTTATAAAACCAAACCTAGTGAAAGAACTAGGTCTGGGGACACACGCGCATGGTCTTAATATAGCGAATGTTTAGCCTGTCCTGACTATTACAAAATCAGAACAGCGAGAATATTCGCAGAGGAGTACTTTTTTTTGAAGGCCTTATTTCAAGGCCAGGTATCGTAGCTCATGCCTATCATTCTCAGCATTTTGGGAGGCTGAGGCAGGAGGATTCCTTGAAGCCAAGAGTTTGAGAGTAGCCTGGGCAACATAGGGAGACTCTGTCTCTACAACAAACTTAAAAAAAAGAAAATTGGCCATGTGCGGTGGCTCACGCTAGGTGGTAATCCAAGCACTGTGGGAGGCCAAGGCGGGCAGATCACGAGGTCAGGAGATGGAGACCATCCTGGCTAACACAGCGAAACCCCGTCTCAACCAAGAATACAAAAAATTAGCCAAGCGTGGTGGCACGTGCCTGTGGTCCCAGCTCCTTGGGAGGCTGAGGCAGGAGAATCACTCGAACCCGGGAGGCAGAGGTTGCAGTGAGCTGAGATCATGCCACTGCACACCAGCCTGGGCGACACAGCTAGACTCTGTCTAAAAAAAGAAAATGAGCTGGGCATGGTGGCACATGCCTGTTGTCTCAGCTACTCAGGAGGCTGAGGTGGGAGGATTGCTTAAGACCAGAAGTTAGAGGCTGCAGTGAGCAATGATCGTGCCATTGCACTCCAGCCTGCCTGGACAACAGAGTGAGACTATCCACCACCACCACCCCTCACAAAAAGGGCTTTGTTTCAGTAAGAATAGGGAACTTGGTGTATTATCATCCTCCTCCCTCCAACTCCACGGTAGTCTTGAAAACCAGTATCTCTGCAACTACAGTGAGTACAAAAACCAGATGCTTAGGAACCACTGGAACACAACAAATTTAGAGCACTCCACAAAAACCAGTTCCTATAGTATTGAAGCTATTTGACTTACCTGGTAATTCAGTGAAACAAGCTGTACACTCAAAGTTGTCCTTATCTCACCTGACTCAGAGCTCACTCTGCAAAAAGCTGTAGCCCTAGATTGATTCTCAGACACATTTGGTGGCAGCTGTTTAACATCACACCCATCTCAGGTGGCAGTACGAGTTAGGGCTAATTAGAGACTGACATCAATCCATCAGTCAATCACACTGGGGAATACATTATGCGCTAAGGGCTTTAAAAATCTCCAACACATTCCTGGGACTCTAGAAGGCCACACTCATGAGCAGAACTATGTACCTGGCCAGGAAACAACTGAGAACAGGCTAGTCTCTCACTGCTGCCTGACCTTGAGGGTCTGCACAAGCTGGAAGAGAAAGCTAAGGCAGCGTTGTTACCAGACTGCTGGAACATCAAAGTCATGCCCCAATACGCTCAGAGAACCCCTCAGCAAAGGCTTGGAGTTTTATGGTTTCAAAGCACTTAAGGAAAACACATTAAGTGAAATGGACAGAATTCAAGAACAACAGTTGTAAACAATGAAACTTCATTTTCAATAAGGGATAGAACAACCAGGCAGAAAGTCAGCAAGAAAACAGAAGACTCAAACAACACTATAAAATGACCATACCTGGCTAGGCGCGGTGGCTCACACCTGTAATCCCAGCACTTTGGGAAGCCAAGGTGGGTGGATCACGAGGTCAGGAGTTCAAGACCAGCCTGACCAACACGGTGAAACCTTCGTCTCTACTAAAAATACAAAAATTAGCCAGGCATGGTCGCAGACTCCTGTAATCCCAGCTACTCAGGAGGCTGAGGCAGGAGAATCGCTTGAACCCAGGAGGCGGAGGTTTCAGTGAGCTGAGATTGTGCCATAGCACTACAGCCTGGGCAACAGAGCAAGACTCTGTCTCAAAAACAAAAACAAAACAAAATGACCAGACCTAATAGACATATAGAACACTTCTCCATTAATAGCAGAACACACATTCTTTTCAAATGCACATGGAATATTCTCCAGCATAAGCTGTATGCTACATTATTTTTAAAAACCTCAAAAAATTTAGAAAGATTGAAGTCATACAAAGTACTTTCTGTGACCACGATGAAATCAAATAAGGACTTAACAAAAGGAAATTTGAGAAGTTCACAAGTATGTAGAAATTAAACAACAAACTCCAAAATAGCCAATAAGTCAAATAAAAAATACAGCAGAAACTGAGAAGTAATTTGAGATAGATAAAAATTAAAAGAGCATATGAAAATATGGGATCCAGCTAAGTTAGTTCATGGAGAAAAATTTATAGGTGTAAATGCCTGTATTTAATTAATTTATTTATTTGCACCCGGCCTGACATCTTGCTTTTTAAATAAAATATTGGGACTGGGCCCAGTGGCTCATAACTGTAATCCCAGTAATCCCAACACTTTGGGAGGCCAAGGCAAGTGGATCACTTGAGGCCAGGAGTTCGAGACCAGCCTGGGCAACATGGCGAAATCTGGTCTCTACAAAAATTACCAAAAATTAGCAGGGCCCTGGTGGCTTGTGCCTATAGTCCCAGCTATTCAGGAGGCTTAGGGGAGAGGATCACCTTAACCTGGGAAGCAAAGGTTGCAGTGAGACAAGGTAGCACCACTGCACTCCAGCCTGGGCAACAGAGTGAGACCCTGTCTCAAAATATTAATAATAATAAAATAAAATAAAAAGTAAGATGTTAAATCAATAACAGATTTTCCACTTTAAGAAACCAGGAAAAGAAAAACAAATTAAATGCAAAGCCAGCAGGAGAAATGAACTAATAAGAATTAAAGTAAAAATTAATGAAATAGGGGTATAAAAACAATAGAGAAAAATCAACAAAACCAAAAGTTGGTTTTGGAAAAAATCAACAAAATTGACAAGTAGTTATATTGACCAATAACAACAGAGAGAACACTTAACTAAAATCAGGAATAAGAGAGGAGACACCGATACAGACCTTACAGAAGTAAAAAGGAATGTAAAGAAATATGATGAACAATTGTACATCAACAAATTGGATAACCCAAATGAAACAGGTGAATTCCTAGAAAGCAAAAACTGTTGAAATTGACTAAAGAAATAGAAAACCTAAATAACTCCAGTCTGGGTGACAGAGCAAGACCCTGGTCTAAAAAAAAAATAAAGTAAGATAAAAACTAAAACGAATAGAAAATCTGAATGGATATACAACAAGCAATGAGATTGAATTAATAATTTAAAAAGAAAAATTTTCCATGAAGAAAAGCCCAGGACTAGATGTTTCCCAGATGAATTTTATCAAAATGAAGAATTAACACCAATTTTTCACAAATTCTTCCAAAAAACAAGAGGGAACACTTTGCAGTTCATTCTATAAGGCTAGTATTACTCTGATATTAAAGAATGACATATAACAAGAAAACTACAGACCAATATCTCTTATGAATACGTACATAAAAATTCTCAAAACAAACCTCAGGGCTGGGCACAGTGGCTTATTCCTGTAATCCTAGCACTTTGGGAGGCTGAGGCAGGTGGGTTACTTGAGGTCAGGAGTTCAAGACCAGCCTGGCCAGCATGATGAAACCCCCATCTCTACTAAATATAAAAAAGTTAGCCGGGCATGTCGGCTCATGCTTGTAATCCCAGCTACCCCGGAGGCTGAGATACAGAACTGCTTAAACCTGGGAGGTGGAGGTTGCAGTGAGCCAAAATCGTGCCACTGCCCTCCAGTCTAGGTGAGAGAGTAGCGAGACTCTGTCTCAACAAAAACAAAAGCAAAAAACCCTAAAACTTAGGAAACTGAGCTTTGCGCAGTGGCAGTATCGTAGCCAATGAGGTTTATCCAAGGAGCGATTATTGCTAATTGAAAACTTTTCCCAATACCCCGCCATGCCTACTTGAAATATAGTCAGCATTGGCAATTTTTGACAGTCTCTACGGAGACCGAATTAAAAAAAAAAAAAAAAAAAAACAACTTAGGAAACTGAATCCAACAACATATGAAAAGGATTACACACCATGACCAGATAGGATTAATCCCAGGAATGCAAAGTTTGTTTGACGTCTGAAAACCAATATAGCACATCATATTAATATAAAGAAAAAATACATGCTAACCTTAACAGATACAGAAAAAGCACTTGACAAAATACAATACTCTTCCATGATAAAAACAAATACATACAACAAACTAGAAATAGAAGCTATTAAGAAGTGAATTGTGTTCCACCTTCAAATTCTTATGTTGGAGCGCTAACCTCCAATGAGGTTGTATTTGGAGACAGGACCTTTAAGGAGGTAATTAAGGTTAAATGAGGCCAGGCACAGTGGCTCACACCTGTAATCCCAGCAGTTTGGGAGGCCAACGCGGGTGGCTAACTTGAGGTCAGGAATTCGAGACCAGCCTGGCTAACGTGGTGAAACTTCATATCTACTAAAAATACAAAAATTATCTGGGTGTGGTACTGCACGCCTGTAATCCCAGCTACTCACAAGGCTGAGGCAGGAGAATCACTTGAATCCAGGAGGCAGAGGTTGCAGTGAGCCGAGATCACACCACTGCACTCCAGCCTGGGTGACACAGTGAGACTCCATCTTAAAAAAAAAAAAAAAAGAGGTTAAATGAGGGCATATGGGTGGGTCCCTAATCTGAGGGGGACTACTGTCCTTATAAGAAAAGGAAGAGACATCAGCTCTCCTCCACTTCACCAACACAAACACAGAGAAAAGGCATTCAAGGACAAAGTGAGAATGCAGCCATCTACAATCCAGGAAAAGAGGCCTCAACAGAACCGAATCAATGGGACCTTGATCTTGGAAATTTAGTCTCTAGAACTATGGGAAATAAATGTCTGTTTAGGCCACCCAGTTTCTGGTATTTTCTTATGGTAGCCCCAGCAGACTAATGCAGAAGGAACTTCCCCAATCTGATAAAGACTATCTAAAAAAGCCCCGCAACTGGCTGGTGCAGTGGCTCCTGCCTGTAATCTCAGCACTTTGGGAGGCCAAAGTGGGAGGATTGCTTGAGCCCAGGAGTTCAGTACCAGCCTGGGCAACATAGGGAGACCTCATCTCTACTTAAAAAAAAAAAAAATAGGCTGGGTGCAGAGGCTCATGCCTGTAATCCCAGCACTTTGGCAGGCCGAGGTGGGCAGATTACGAGGTCAAGAGATTGAGACCATCCTGGCCAACATGATAAATCCCCATCTCTACTAAAAATACAAAAATTAGCTGGGCATGGTGGTGCACACCTGTAGTCCCAACTACTCAGGAGACTGAGGCAGGAGAACTGCATGAATCCGGGAGGCGGAGGTTGCAGTGAGCGGAGATCATGCCACTGCACTCCAACCTGGTGACAGAGTGAGACTCCATCTCAAATAAATAAATAAATAAAAATAAAAATTGCAGGGCAAGGTGGATCCTCCCCAGCTACTTTGGAGGCTGAGAGGAGGCTCACTTGAGTCCAGGAGGTCGAGGCTGTAGTGAGCTGTGATCGTGCCACTGCACTCCAGCCTGAGTGACAGGGCAAGATCCTTTCTTAAAAAAAAGAAGGCCTAATGTCTCTCTTCCCCAAATCCTATCTTTTTTTTTTTTTTTATTTGACACAGGGTCTCACTGTCGCCCAGGCTGGAGTGCAGTAGCTCAATCACAGCTAACTGCAGCTTCCACCTCCTGGGCTCAAGTGATCCCACCTCAGCCTCCAGGGTAGCTGGGACCACAGGCACTTGCCACCATGCCAGGCTAATCTTTTTGTATTTTCTGTACAGACAAGGTTTCTCCACGTTTCTTACGCAGGTCTCAAACTCCTGGGCTCAAGTGATCAGCCCCCCTTGGCCTCCCAAAATGCTGAGATTACAGGCTTGAGTCCCTGTGCCCAGCCCCGATTTTACCTTTTCTTTTGTTTGGTGAGACATCTCATAGTTTCTCTGATGTGCAGTCTCTTTTGTCGCAGCAAGTCAGTAAACCTCACTTCTTTCAGCTACAGGTTTGTCCCTGATGATCTGAGGCTGATTGGGCTGGAACAATACCATGGAGGTATGGCCAAGATCCTTGCTGCCATGAACCAGAGAACAGAACCCTCGGTAATAATATACACATCTGAGACTTCTTGAGTCTCTCCTGCATTAGGCCTCTCTGTCCTTGATTACATGGGTTTTGCATTGAATCTGGACTTTTATTATCTCTTTGACCCTTCAGAGTCATGCTGATTTCTTGAATCAGCAGGCAGAGCAATTTATCCTTTGGGTTAGGACCTAAATTCATGAGTGTTTCTTTTATATTTTGTATTTTAAAAAGAGAGAGAATTTATTTAAAAACAGTTTCTTTTATATTACTTATAAAAGTAATATTTTTATTTTTGACCACCACCCAACCTCTTGTGGTTTGCTTCTAAGGTACTTGCACTACTTCCTGGCATAACTCCACAGAGGACAGTGAATTGTAGAGGCTATTCTGGAGAGCTTTGGCTCAAATAGATTGTTCATTTTAGACATATCTTAGAATGAAAAAGAAAAAAACCCCAATTCTCATGAGGGGACTGTCTTCTCTATTCTTTTTCTTTTTTATCAAAATTTTTTTTCTCTTAAAAAAATTTTTTATTTTTATTTTTTGTCTTGTCTTTCTAAAAGAGAGATCATTTAGTTTAATGAATGACTCCCTCTCTCCCCAAACATCCTTCATTTCCATTCTTTCGAGTTTAATAAATATTGGCTGTTTTATTCTATGACCTGGTAAAATTGTCAAGGGCCCCAGTTACTGTTTAAACCAGGTGTAACAACTCATGTGTGCATGTGTATCCTGAAATGGGTTTTTCTATATCTAAACTTTTTCCCATTCCTTAGAGCAGAAGGATTATTTGATTTTCTCCAATGATTGTATATGTATCTGTAGCTGGCTCCTGCTTTTTCTTTTCTTTTCTTTATTTTATTTTATTTTACTTTTTTTGAGACAGAGTTTTGCACTTATTGCCCAGGCTGGAGTGCAATGGCACAATCTTGGCTCACTGCAACCTCTGCTTACCGGGTTCAAGCAATTCTCCTGCCTTAGCCTCCCGAGTAGCTGGGATTACAGGCATGCACCACCACACCCAGCTAATTATTTCTGTATTTTTAGTAGAGACGGGGTTTCACCATGTTAGTCAGGCTGGTCTTGAACTCCCAACCTTGTGATCCTCCTGCCTCAGCCTCTCAAAGTGCTGGGATTACAGGTGTGAGCCACTGTACCCGGCCTTCTTTCTTTCTTTTAAAGAGACAGAGTTGCACTATGTTACCTAGACTAGACTAGTGGCTATCCACAGATGTGATTACAGTACACTCCAGCCGTGAACCCCTGGCCTTAAGGGATCCTCCGGCCTCAGTCTCCTGAGTAGCTGGGACTCCGGGTGCATGCCACTGTGCCTGGCTTCTTCTCACTTTCTTCTTCTGTTTTCTCCCTCCTATCCTCTCTCAAGAAATTTTAAAGGTAAATTGACTAAAAAATCATTTTGTTGTCCGATGTGCACACTAGAAATATCTAGTCCACACAAATGATTAAAAAATTCTAAAAAGAAAAAGTTAAAAATGGTATTTTATTATATAAAAATGCTAACACTATATTTTAATTTTCCTAATACCAAAGTTTAATTCCTAAGGCTTTAAACTTTCTAAATTTTTATGTTGGACTTAAGAGTGAAATAACTTATTATTTCCAAAAATTGTTTAAGATTGAAAATATAATATGGTATTTAATTAAATAAAAATATAATTACAGATGTCTTTAAAAAGGTTTTGATTATGTGAAATTCCTATACTATAAAATGTTAATCAGCCTGCCGGGCGCGGTGGCTCAAGCCTGTAATCCCAGCACTTTGGGAGGCCGACGCGGGTGGATCGCAAGGTCAAGAGATCGAGACCATCCTGGTCAACATGGTGAAACCCCGTGTCTACTAAAAATACAAAAAATTAGCTGGGCATGGTGGTGCATACCTGTAATCCCAGCTACTCAGGAGGCTGAGGCAGGAGAATTGCCTGAACCCAGGAGGCGGAGGTTGCGGTGAGCCAAGATCGCGCCATTGCACTCCAGCCTGGGTAACATGAGTGAAACTCTGTCTCAAAATAAAATAAAATGTTAATCAAAATTATAATTTCCAAGTGCTTAAATTTTTAAGAACTTATAAAACAAATTAATTGATATATGATCTTTGGATGCTTGAACAATTTTAAGTTAAAAAAATGATACAAAACTCTGGTTATAGTATATGATAGAAAAATCTTAATCTCCCGAGACTTGTGATGTCTTCAAAGGAGCCACTGATGTATGTGTGGAAATTTTATTATTTAAAGGAAAAAAAAGTAAAAAAACACCCATAAAACTTCTGGTCACTAAATTCAGATTTTTTTCTATTCTTAAAAGGTTATAAAATGACTATAAACAGGATGTGCAAATATTCTTTTCAGAATCGGGGATTTGTTAAAAAGTGAAATAAGCAAACAAGCAAAAATAAATTGTGCAAATGCTTTGAATGATATATATGGGTTTGTTTTGCCAGTTAAACATTTATGAAGATAGTTTAAAATGCATACTCAAAAAATTAGATATTTCTTGGTTTACTGTCTTCTAGACTTCTCTGCAAAAAACAAAAGTTGGTTGCTTTGGTTAAAGGTGATAATAAAACAATAAAGACTATACTCATAATAATTACAGAGACACATGAATATATACATAAGATAACAGATATAGTTTATTTACTAGTTTATATGTTTACATTGTAATTTCAAGTATAAATACATTGATTTATTTAATATACTGATCAGATTAATTTTATCTTAAAGTTAAAAGCTTTAATTTTGTAACTTATTTACATAACCATGTATTTATATATGTCTAAACACACACACATAAGTGTATATTAAGACCAATTGAAGAATCATCTATAAATAGTAAAAAAAAATTTAAGGTGAAATCCAATGTTAATAGATTTATTCATTAAAAACAGATAAATTCTTGACTAAAAATTGTTAGCTGTATGATATTCTAAAATAACAAGAGTCAAATTAGAATTTGGATTTTCTTTTTGGAAAATGACCAAGTTAGTCTGTGACCACATACTAGCTATTCTTTTTTTTTTTTTTTTTTTTTTTTTTTT
>NW_016107379.1:2451203-2461499 GCF_001604975.1 Cebus imitator | reverse complement strand
TAGAGACGGGGTTTCACCATGTTGACCAGGATGGTCTTGATCTCTTGACCTCGTGATCCACCCGCCTCGGCCTCCCAAAGTGCTGGGATTACAGGCGTGAGCCACCGCGCCCGGCCAAGATGTCTTTTATCCTTAAAATATCTTTAGGCTTCCTGGAATGACCGTTAGGGATCACAAATATTTGCTCCTTCATCTTCTATGAGAAGGATAATTGAAATAAACGTTTGGCCTTGAGTGGTGGCTCATGCCTATAATCCCAGCACTTTGGGAGGCCAAGGCGGGCAGATCACTTGAGCCCAGGAATTCAAGGCCAGCCTGGGCAACACAGTGAAGCCATCTCTGCAAAAAAATCAAAAATACAAAAAATTAGCTGGGCATGGCGTGTGCGCCTGTGGTCCCAGCTACTCCGGGGGCTGAGGTTGGAGAATTGCTTGAGCCCAGGAAGCAGAGGTTACAGTGGGCAGAGATCATGCCACTGCACTTCAGCCTGGGTGACCCCAACTCAAATAAATAAATAAATAAATAAATAAGTGTGGACATTTTTCAAACTTAAACAATTGTGAGGACTTTAAAAAAAAACACGAAAAAGAAAAAGGAAAAAACCCATATTTTATGAATTTTCTACCATGTGGACACATTTTTATTTCAAAAATAAGTAACTTAAAAACAGATATGACTTTTTCAATTAGAAAGTTAAAGAGCATATCAATCATATACATACTAATGTAAATTACTTTGTCTAAACCTGTTAGTAAGCCAACAGCTGAGAGACATGCACTAAGAAAATGGGCAGCTGTTGGTAGAAATAATTTTTGGAAATGTGGAGAAATAGCTGGGATTAAAAAAAGGGCTGTGGGATTCTGGAGTCATAAAAAGACTGTGTTGTAGAAGGGGGATGTTAGAAAGAATAAAAAATGGGAAATTTAATTTTTTTCACAGGAAAATTAAACAGAAAAAACTGCTTTGGATACAGCACAGAGCTGGTGAAGGATATACAATAGTACTTCCGAAACAAAAGGCAAGAAAAGAATGGCCAGAAGTTTGTGTATAGGAGAACCTTCCCAGCAGTTCTGCTGTGAATATCAAGAGGGAAGGCCAGATCTTTCTTCATGAAATGAAGAGCCAGGAGAATTTTGGGCTGGTTATGTCAGCAGATCAATTTACCTACTCAGAACTCACATTTCCACTGTCCTTTTGAGTTCAGAAGGGTGATCTGCTAAGACGGCTGAAGTGTCTGGGAACCTATTTTTTTTTTTTCTTGAGACAGAGTCTTGCTCTGTCGTCCAGGCTGAAGTGCAGTGGCATGATCTCAGCTTACTATAACCTCTGCTTTCCTGGATCAAGCGATTCTCCCACCTCTGCCTCCCAAGTAGTTGGGATTACAGGTGTCCACCACCATGCCTGGCTAATTTTTATATTTTTAGCAGAGACAGGGGTTCACCATGTTGGCCAGGCTGGTCTTGAACTCCTGAGCTCAAGTGATCCACCGGCCTGGCCTCCCAAAGTGCTAGGATTATAGATGTGAATTACCATGCCTGGCCTCTGGTGACTTCTTAATTTACTATATTTTATTCTAAAGGAGGACCTTTGATATTAGCTAGTAGTACAGTATATTGTACAGAAAAAAGGATAGAGGCATGCATAACAACCATTAGCACGAATATGTATGTGCATTTTTCTCTTCTAGCACAGATGTGACTCCTGTCAATTAGCAGTTGTGACACACATGGCTTAAAATCAACAGCTGATTCAATAATTGGAAATATGAACTTTATGGATAAAAATTATAAAATAAATTGATTTCTATAAGCTCATCTAGGAAGTACACTTAAGCTAACTACATTCTCCTTTGGTATTTTTTTTTTCTCCTTTGGGATTTTATTCTTTCTTTTTGCTCACAAATATTTTTGAATTTATATTCCTAAAGGCAAAAAACAACAACAATAAAGGCACTTATACTAAAATAAGCAACTGCTTCTCTTCTTTCTTTAATTTTTTTGGCAGGGGGCAGTGTCTTGCTCTGTTGCCCTGGCTGGAGTGCAGTGGTATGATCTTGCTTGAACCTCTGCCTCCTGGGTTCAGGCGATTCTCTTGCCTCAACCTTCCAAGTAGCTGGGACCACAGGCACATGCCATCATGCCCAGCTAATTTTTGTACTTTCTGATAGAGACAGCATTTTGCCATGTTGTCCAGGCTAGTCCCAAACTCCTAACCTCAGGTAATCCACCTGCCTCAGCCTCCCTAAGTGCTGGGATTACAGGGATGAACCACTACACCTGGCCCCATTCTTTATTTTTAACAGCTCTTTTGAGCTATAATTCACATTTCATACAATCTTTTATTTAAAGAGTACAATTCTATGGTTTTTAGTATATTCACAAAGCTGTGTACCCATTACTGCAATCAATTTCAAAACATTTGTATCACCCCAAAAAGAAATTCTTTACCCATTAGCAATTGCTCCTTACTTCCCTCTGACTTCCTAGCTCTAGGCAACCATTACTCTCGGTTCTGTCTTTATAGATTTGCTTCTGGGTGTTTTATATACATGGAATTATACAATATGTGGCCTTGTGTTACTGGCTTTTTCACTTAGCATGATGTTCTCAGCTTCATCCATGTTGGAGCACATAATATTCTATCCTATGGTGTGGAAAAAAAAAAAGCATTAATGCAGCAAGCTGGAGACTGCTATCCTTAGAAAAGCCTGCTTACAAGATCGGCCCTTGACTGGTGTCTGGGACTTTGAACTTGAGATTTCCACCAATCCCTAACTGATATGAATGGTTTACTCTGCCTTAACTAGTTGTATGAACTCTGTGGTTTATGCAATCCACTTGTTTTCCCCCTGGAGCCTGCAATCTTGGTACATGCTAGGCAGAGAGTGCCCACATGATCAGCTCCCAATAAGAACCTTAGACATTGAGTCACTAATGAGTTTCCCTGGCAGATATCATTTCACACATTATCACAATTCATTGCTGCGGGATTTAATCTCATCCTGTGTGACTCCACTGGGAGAGGACTCTTGGAAGCCTGTGCCTGGTTTCCCTTTGACTTTGCCCTTAGTTGATTTTGCCTTGTATCCTTTTGCTGGGATAAATCTTAACCATGAGTATGAGTACATCCTGTGGGTCCTCTCATCAAATACAGGAGTGAGCTTGGAGGCCTCTGAGACATATGAATATAGCTCATTTTACTTATCCATTCATTAGTTGATGGACATGTGTGTTATTTCCGCTTCTCGGCTATTATGAATAATGCTACTATGAACATTCATGCACAGACTTTTGTGTCGACTTTCATTTTTCTTGGTTATTGTATAATAGAGAATTTGGCCCTGTCCCTGGTTCCTGGAGAGAGACTCTAAATCCTTGTAATTTCCAAAGTAATAGGAGTATCTTTGTTTTTCATAAGACTCTCAGATCACACCTGAGTTTATACTAATGAGGTGACTCATGGTGGACACCTTAGAAAGCTTCAGGATGGGGGCTGATCATATGATTAGAGATGTGGGGCTTTGAGGCATATGATAATCACCCAGTGTCCTGGGAAGGGAAGAGAGGGGAGGGGAGCTAGAGTCTGAGTCCATTTCTGTGGCTGTTGATTCAATTAATCATGGCTACATAATGTAACCCCAATACCTAATACTGAACCTCAGTGGAGTTTCCTGGTTTGTGAACACATCAGTGTGTCAAGAGGATAACACACCCAGAGACAGTACAACAACTCTGTGTTTGGGCCCCTCCCAGACCTCTCCCCATGTGTCTCTTCATCTGGCTGCTTCTGATATATATCCTTTATAATAAGATTATAATCACAAATATAGAGCTTTCCTGAGTTCTGTGTCACTCTAGTGAATAATCAGACCTTACGGGGATGTGGGAACTCCCAAACTTATAGCCAGTAGGTCAGAAGTGTAGGTGGCCTAAGGACCCCAAACTTGCTGGTGTCTGAAGTAAGGACAGTCTTGTTGTGGGCCGTGTCTTTATCGTGCAGAGTATAATGCCAACTCTAGCATGATATTGTATTGTGGTACATGAGGTAGATACCAAGCAGTGAAATTACTGGGTCATATGATTTCTATTCATTTTGTATTTATTTTTTCCCAGCCAAAAATATTTTGATAAAATCAACCAAATTGAATGTTACTTTTTGGAATATACTTTAAACATTTTTTTTTTCTTCTCTTTAGAGACTCCAGATAAAAGCAATTCCAACCCTCACTTTTTCAAATGAGAGAAACAAGGCAGCTGAGAGAAACAAGATCCAGGAACATTTAAATGTATAAAAGCAAAGCTGTGCTTCTGATTGGCAGGTAAGAAGTGTTCTCATGGTGGGCGAGGTGGCTCCTGCTGTAATCCCAGCATTTTGGGGGGCTAAGGTAGGTGGATCCCTTGAGTCCAGGAATTCCAGATCAGCTTGGAATACATGTCAAAACCCTATCTCTACCAAAAAAAAGAGTTCTCACTAAGTTTTACTACTATTTTTCAAGCAACATTAAAACTTAAATAAATGTAATAAGAAATATGCATATTAAAAAATTTGGGCCAGCTATTCCTACTTCTTACTTGACAGATGAAAAAAGAAAAACAGGGCATAGAGAAATAAAGTGACAAATTTCCAGGGATAAACCTGGGTCTACATATTTTTTTATTATTATTGTTATTTTTTTTTTTTTTGGTAGAGATAGGGTCTCACTATATTGCCCAGGCTATTCTCCAACTTCTGGGCTCGTGCAATCTGCCCACCTTGGCCTCCCAAAGTGCTGGGATTACAGGCGGGAGTCACTGCACCCGTCCCACACCTGGGTCTACAGTTACAAAACTTTATGGAAAGTACATTGATTAAATAATTAAAAATATAAAAAGAGAGTTGTTTAAAGTGTTGGGTATGTGTGTGGGGAGAAGGGTGTGTGTGAGATGGGCTGGTCACGAACACTAGAAACCTGTGATTACAGAGTGTCAGAGATTTCTTTGATCTTCAGAAATAGCATATATCCAGAATCCAAAAACAGCCTTTTGCTACCTGAACCTTCTGTACCAGCTACCAATTGTGAAACTCAACATAATGGGCTTTGTCGCTTTGTCTGTTCTTTGTCTAACTCATAGTGAATACATTCACACAAAGCCATTAGTTTTCTTTCCTTCTTTCTTTCTGAGATGGGGTCTCACTCCTAATGAAAACACGCAGACAAAGCCATTACTCTCTCTTTTCTTCCTTTCCCTCCCTCCCTCCCTTCCTTCCTTGAGACGGGGTCTCACACTGATACCCAGGCTGGAGTGCAGTGGCGTGATCTTGGCTCACTGCAACCTCTGCCTCCCAGTTCAAGTGATCCTCCCACCTCAGCCTCCCAAGTATCTGGGACTATAGGCATGTGTCACCATGCCTGGCTAATTTTTTTGGTATTTTTTTTATAGAGGCAAGGTTTTGCCATGTTGCCCAGGCTGGTCTCAAACTCCTGGACTCAAGTGATCCACTGGCCTTGGCCTCCCAAAGTGCTGGGATCACCGGCGTGAGCCACTGCGCCTAGCCTAGCCATTAGTTTCCAAAAGTGTTGTCTATGACCAAAGTGGTGATGACTTAAATCTTTGGGTATGTATAAAACACATCCAATTCATGATCACCAAATGAGTGACAAATGTTCTACAAAGAGCACTATATTAGATATTAGGAGCTATGGGTTGTAGTCCAAGCTCTGATACTTGGTGAATAATCCTGAACAAGGCATTTAGCCTACCACCCTCATTTCTTGCATCTGTAAAACCTGTGGTTCAGATTAGATGATCTATAATATTTCTTCCACTCTCACATTTTTTGCCACTTTATGTTGCAGGACCTCTAGACATTTGTGCATTGAAGACTTTCTACTTTATTTTCTTAAGTTTTAAATTTTTGCTTCAGATAGCTCTTTGCTTCTTATACCCCGTTTCTTCTTTCTGGACCCAATTTTATTCTTTCTCAAGCTCGTTATAGGACCAACATGTTCATATGCCTGCTGCTCAGTAACAGATCAATTACACCAGACAGTACTTGAGCCCAGGAGTTCAAGGCTGCCGTGAGCCATGATAACACCGAACTGCACTTCAGACGGGGTGACAGAGGGAGACCCTAACTTCAACAACAACAGACAGTCAGTTGCTGGTGAGGATGTAGAGAAACCACATCAATCACACATTGCTGGTGAGAGTGTAGAATAGTATAACCACTTTGGAAAACAGTTTGGCAGTTTCTTAAAAACCAAAACATGTGGCCAGGTGTGGTGGCTTACAGTTGTAATTCCAACATTTTGTGAGGCTGAGGCGGGAGGATTGCCTGAGGCCAGGAGTTCAAGACCAGCCAACATAGGCGACCTGTCTCTACCAAAAAAAAATGAAAGTTATCTGGTTGTGACAGTACACATCTGTAATCTCAGCTACTCAGGAGACTGAGGTGGGAGGACTGCTGGAGCCCAAGAAGGTCAAGACTACATGAGCCATGATTGCACTACAGCTGAGGCTATGGAGTGAGACTCTGTCTCTGAGAGAGAGAGAGAGAGATAACAAAGAAAGATGACCAGAAGAATCTGGAATGGTGGTACCACTCTTTATATGCCTATTTTCAGAGTAAAAGTGGGTTGGGGTTGGAGTGAAGAGGCCTCTGTTTTTTACTCTATGTACTTCTATGTGTCGGATTTTTAGAATTAAATTGTATTCATATTGTACTTGTGTGCTTTAAAATTATTTTAGGTTGGGTGTGGTGGCTGACACCTATATCCCAACACTTTGGGAGGCCAAGGTGGGAGGATTGCTTGAGCCTAGGAATTCAAGACCAGCCTGGGCAACATAGTGGGACTCTACTTCTACAAAAATTAGCCTGGCATGGTGGCACACACCTGTAGCCCCAGAGAGTTACCTGAGCCTGGGAAGTTGAAGCTTCAGTGAAACGTGATTCAGCCACTGCACTCCTGCCTGGGTGATAAGAGTGGCCCTGTATCAAAAATAAAATAAAATAAACAAAATTAATTTAAAGTGAAAATGAGAATACATAAACTGGGCAGGGTCGTCTTGTCTCAGCTACTTGGAACCAAAAGCAGGAGGACCCCTTGAGCCCAAGAGTTCAAGACAAGCCTGGGTAACATAACAAGATTCAGTCTCAAAAATATATATATAGTACAAAATAAAATGACACAGTGGTAGACGGTAGAAGGAGACTGACTTAGACCCAGGAGGAAGAGATGGGCTATACTATGTTGCTAGGCCTATCATGCTGTTTGCCACACACAAGAGGCCACAATGAACTGTTTGTGACTGAATGATGTAATGATGTTGGCAATTTCCTGAGGAAGAGCATGAAGGCAGCGCTGGTCTCTGCTGTGGCCCAGTGGGAGGTAAGCTAACTTCCTGAGCATCAGCTAGGTGATCTACGCTCTACAGCATTGATCCCCAACCTTTTTGGCATCAGGGACAGTGACACTGGCAGTGTGTTGCATATGTCCAGTCTACTCCGTAATCTGGTTTTGGTTGCTGTCACTGCAGAAAACCCTGCTTCCCAAAGAGGAAGTTGGAAATCGAAGCAGGCTTTTCAGTGTGTTTGTGGCAAACTCAGGATATTCACCTTGACTTTAACCCAGAATGCATGGCGATTCGAAGTTGACTCAAACATACCTTTTGTTTTTTTTCAATGGAGTCTCACTCTCTTACCAGGCTGGAGTGCAGTGGCACAATCTTGGCTCACTGCAACCTCTGCCTCCGGGTTCAAGCGATTCTTCTGACTCAGCCTCCTGAGAATCTGGGACTACAGGCATGTACCACCACGCCCAGTTAATTTTTGTATTTTTAGTAGAGATGGGGTTTCACCATGTTGGCCAGGATGGTCTTGATCTCTTGACCTCATGATCTGCCCGTCTTGGCCTACCAAAGTGCTGGGATTACAGGCAGCCAACCGTTTTTTGTTTGTTTGTTTTTTGAGACGGAATCTCATTCTGTCACCCAGACTGGAGTGCAGTGCGACCTCAGCTCACTGCAACCTCTGCCTCCTGTGTTCAAGTGATTCTCCTGCCTCAGCCTCCTAAGTAGCTGGGCCTACAGGCACATGCCCAGCTAATTTTTGTATTTTTAGTAGAGATAGGATTTCACCATGTTGGTCAAGTTGGTCTCAAACTCCTCACCTTAAGTGATCCGCCTGCCTCAGCCTCCAAAAGTGTTGGGATTACAGGTGTGAGTCACTGTGCCCAACTTCAAATATACTTTTGAGGCCACCATCATTTGCCATCTCAAGCAGTTAATTCTCTTCTAGCATGGACAAAGCCGATTCACCTGGCTTTTTCACAAATGGGTTGAGAATCCATTCCTTCCCAGTTTGGGGGATCTTTTGTGGTTGGGAAGTAGTGCCCAAACTGTTTGATTGATTGATTGATTGATTGATTGAGATGGAGTCTTGCTCTGTTGCCCAGGCTGCAGTGCAGTGGTGTGATCTCAGCTCACTGCAATCTCTGCCTCCCTTGGTTCAAGCGATTCTCCTGCCTCAGCCTCCTGAGTAGCTGGGATTACAGGTGCATGCCACCATGCCTGGCTAATTTTTGTATTTTTAGTAGAGACGAGGTTTCACCATGGTGGCCAGGCTGGCCTCAAACTCCTGACCACAAGTGATCCGGATGCCTCAGCCTCCCAAAGTACTGGGATTATAGGTGTTAGCCACTGTGCCTGGCCTCAAACTCTTTTGAAAGCTGAGACAGGTGATCATGCACCAGTTGGGAGAAAGAAGGCCCCGGCTGTCTTTTTCAACATCTCCACTAATATTGGAAACATGTCAGAAATCCCAATGTTCACTTGTCGGCCCCATAATTTCTGTTTGGCTTTGAATGCAGCCACCTTATCTGCTGACTTGAACACAGTTGTTCTCCCCTGAAATGACAGATTGAGTTCATTGGCCAGGTTGAATTATGTCACACAAGTAAGCAAGTTTTGTGAACCATTCTGTGTCACTGAAATGTGCCGTCAGTGGTGTTCATTTTTCTGAAAGAAATCTCTGAAGCGGCTCTCATAACCCAAAATCTCTGGTCAGTGACCTACCTTTAGAAAGCCATCTCATTTGGGCATAAGAGAAGACACATGTGCTCTAAGTCCATCTCCTCGCAGAGCTGCGTGAACAGGTGAGTTAAGGGCATGTACTTTAATGTGGTTGATAATTTTAATCACAACCTGCAAAATGTTGTTAAGTTCAGGTGACATTTTTTTGGGAGGCCGAGGTGGGTGGATCACCTAAGGTCAGGAGTTCAAGACTAGCCTGACCAACATGGAGAAACCCTGTCGCTACTAAAAATACAAAATTAGCCAGGCATGGTGGCACATGCCTGTAATCCCAGCTACTCAGGAGGCTGAGGCAGGAGAATAGCTTGAACCTGGGAGGCAGAGTTTGCGGTGAGCCGAGATTGTGCCATTGCACTGCAGCCTGGGCAATAACAGCGAAACTCCATCTCAAAAAAATAAAAAGAAAAAGAATTGACCTCTTTCACCCAAGTAGTGAAACCAGAAAGCTGTCCAGTCATGGCAGCTGCTCTGTCCATGAATATACCAACAAAGATGACCGATTCAGTTTTTCTGATATGTAAGTATTCAAAGACTTCAATATTTCTGCAGCTGTGGTGTTGGTTGGCAACAAAACTGCATATAACATATCCTCATGCACATCCTCCAGAAAAAATATATCACACAAAAACAAGCATTGTGCCTTGCTGTCAACATCAGTAGACTCATCAACCTGGTTGGCGTACCGTTGTGACTTACTAATCCTGACAATCGTGCCTCAATATCCTCTGCTATTTCATCAATTCATCTAGTTATGGTGCCACCTTTTGAACTGCAGCCTTTCCTTAGAGCTCATGGCAAATGTCTTTAGCCAGAGGCAGGGTCACCTCTTTACCAATAGTAAAGGGCTTCTTAGCTTTTGCAACGTGGTTAGCCACTAAGAATGATGCTCTCAGTGCAGACACATTTGATGAAGTGGTGGCCTTCCACAATTGCTTCTATTCTCTGTGTTCATGTTTTTTTATTTTGGAAAACTCCAAAGCTTGTCTTTTAGCACAGGGTGCTTGGTTTCCATGTGGCAAAGAAGTTTTGAAGCTTTGTTGGTTAGCCGGTTGCCACATATTATACAAGGCAGTCTTGGAGAACGTGAATCACCTGTTGTAATAAGCCCATAATTTAAGTAGGACTCTTGGCATTTTCTTTTAAATGCACCTTTCTTTTTGTTGGCAGTCTTGGAGTCTTCTACTGACTCATTGGGTCTCCCCCTAAGCTTTTTTTTTTTTTTTTT
>NW_016107379.1:2443134-2450897 GCF_001604975.1 Cebus imitator | reverse complement strand
CTGAGATGGAGTTTCACTTTGTTGCCAGGCTGGAGTGCAGTGGTGTGATCTCAGCTCACTGCAACCTCCACCTCCCGGGTTCAAGCAATTCTCCTGCCTCAGCCTCCTGAGTAGCTGGAACTACAGGTGTGCACCAACATGCCCAGCTAATTTTTGTATTTTTAGTAGAGATGGGGTTTCACCATGTTGGCCAGGATGGTCAGGATCTCTTGACCTTGTGATCCGCTCGCCTTGGCCTCCCAAAGTGCTGGGATTACAGGCGTGAGTCACTACTCCCAGCCCGGGTCTTTCCCCCTTTTTAAAGAAACTCTCTCCAGTGACATTTGCTTTTTCTCATTTTGGCTAGGGCTAGCTTGTGGGCTTACCAAAACTGTGACTGAGACAAGTGCACAGTGATGGAAAGAGGCACAGACAGAGTGGTAAATCAAAGAAAGGGCAGACCACATATGGACTAAAATAAAATGTCAGATTCTGACTTAAAGCCTGCCACCAGAGGCAGCTGTACAACTGAAGTACATCGACTCACCGGCCACTTTAAAGCCTGCTACCAGATGCAGCTTAATTGTCACTTGCTGATAAGGTTTTGATATGAGTCTGCAAGCAACTGATTTATTATTATTTCTGTGCAGTCAACCCTCTATGCTAATGTTAATCTGTACTGGAAGCCACTCTCCAGCATCACTGCCTCAGTACCACCTCAGATCATCAGGCATTAGATTCGTATAAGCAGTGCCCAACCTAGATCCTTCACCTGAGTGGTTCACAGTAGAGTTCGAACTCCTCTGAGAATCTAATGCCACTGCTGATCTGACAGGAGGCGGAGCTCAGGCTGCAGTGCTCACTCGCCTGCCACCCACCTCCTGCTGTGTGGCCCAGTTCCTAACAGGCACAGATCAGTACCACTTTGTAGCCCAGTGGTTGGGGACCCCTCGTCTACAGTCTTATCAAATGCAGTGATCACTATCTGCTTTCACTGATTTTGAGGGAAGAAATCTAGGATGTATATTAAAGATTTTGAGATGCTGGGCCAGAATATGAAGTACTGGGAAATACAAACAACATTCTCAACAGTGCTTTCTGTAGAAGATTGGCAATGGGAGGGAAGAAGAGGGGTATGGTGTGTAGATATACAGCTGCATAGTTTGGTTTCCTGAATCACATCGTTGGATAATCTTGGCTAGGGGCAGAGTGGTAAAACATATTTTCCCAGAAACATGCCAAACTGATCAAGAGGGTTTTAAGTAAAATGTTGAAGGAAGGAGAGGAGGAAAATCAGGATAATGCCAAATATGTATGTATAGAAGACAGCTGAAATGACAGAGAATAACAATGAACAGAAATCTGACACCTTAAAAGTTATCATTATGAGACAATATTTGAAGCTCTGAGTACAGATGAGGTTACCCTATCCTTTTCTCTGCTAGGTTCTGCAAATTGCTCTGCAATTGTTTGGCTGTCTTCTGTCTGTTTCAGTTTTGAGGTCTTCCATAATCAGCAAGGACAAAGCTCAGAAGACAGCAATGGGAATGAAGGGGGCTGGCCAGCCTCCCCAGAAGGGCCACAGGGTGGCAATATCTTAGTATACTTATCATAGACCAAAGTCTAGTTTTCAGACTGTGTGACCACACAATCAAACTCACAAGGCACCACTGCAAAATCCAAAACACCAATTCATTTATTTAGTAATGTACAATTGTAAGAACAAAAGAAGGCTTTCTTTCCAATGGCTTGACCTTTATAGCTGCCATAAAGGGTGATGCCTTCCTTGTATGAGGGTAACTAGGAGGCTGAATTGTTCATCAAAAAGTGATTCTCACACACACACACACAAAGATGATGAATATTAATCTTGAAGGAAGCATGAAATGGTAGTATGATTAACTATTTCTAACCCTACCAAAGAGAACTTCTCTAGTGACAAAAATAGACATATTCACTAAGTTTGGAATTTCAAACTGGTGAGTGCTAGATAACCACTGCAGTCTTATTTTTATAGCATATTCAATAGAATTTTAGGCATCCATTATAATTTTAGCTATGAAGATTATGTAGCAAGGAATATAGGAAATATGTATGGCATAATATCTAATGAGAAAAGTAGGAAATGCAATTGTATTTTGTACTCTAATTTCATTGTTTAAACCAAACACATAAGGAAAAAACTGGTGTGAAATACATAAAACTGCTCATAGTAGTTTTATTCAGAAGCTAGTCTTATGATCTTATGAGTGATTTGCCTATATTTTAATGTTTTTCCTTTTTCTTTCTTTTGGAGACAGAGTCTCACTGTGTTGCCTCCTTGGTTCAAGCAATTCTTGTGCCGCAGTCTCCCAAGTAGCTGGGACTACAGGCGTGTGCTGTCAAGCCCAGGTAATTTTTTGTATTTTTAGTAGAGACAGAATTTCACCATGTTGGCCAGACTGGTCTCAAACTCCTGAGCTCAGGCAACCTGCCCACTTCAGCCTCCCAAAGTGCAGAGATTACAGCATGAGGCCACCATGCCTAGCCATATTTTTACGTTTTTCAAATTAGATAAGATTTTCAATGATTAAAAAAATAAGCTGTATTGTAAGAATGTAGTGGCTATTTTTTTTTCTTTTCAAGTCTCCCAAGAGTATTCATTGAGTCACTAAATAATTGTCCAGCCTTATGTCACTTCCTTTTTTTTTCTGACAGAACTGGTTATTAGACTAGTAGATTAACAAAATGCTACAGAGTAAATCCTGATTTTAGCATAGCATTTAATAAAGCTCTTCATCAGGTTCTTTGGGTTACAAGTTACAGAAATGTACTCAGATTTGCTCATGTATAAAAGTGAATTCAAGAAAACTAAGAGGACTGCATATAATCCAAGGGAGGAAGTTCAGCTGAGGACAGAAATCAGTGACTGAAATGTCATTGAGAATCAAGGCAGATACCATCTGCATCTTGTCAGGACCATGTGGCCTCTTGTCCCTGCTTCATTCTTTCTCTCTCTCCCCTTCACCCTCAAATCTATGTTCTCAGCGTCTTTCATCCACATGGTGCAAAAATGCTGCTCAGTCCTGTAGTAAAATTTCTTCCTACCTCCAGCACCTCTGGTCAACTGCTTAGAGACCCAGTATCCCAATTTCAACTCCAGGACATAAAATCCAACTGACCAGTTTGGGTCAGGTTTCCACTGCCGGACTTGGCGATGGCAAGGAAGGTGGGGGTGGGATCATGTAAAATTGGCAGCAAGGGACCACATCTGGTTAGAAGAGTTCAGAGAAGGGAGTCATGCTTTGGTACACAACTCAAAAGAGAGTTTATTTCCTGGGTTTCTCAGGAGTCCTCATGATCAAGGTGGAGAAATAAGAGTGGGCTGAAGAGATCAGAAGACAGATTGTAACTGCTTAAGTGACCACATCCTAAAAAGATAAATCAATGATACCCTCCCGGAGGTTTCTGGAGGGAGTGGTTCTCAGATCTTAGAGGTACATCTCTAATAGTATTCAGCAAGGCTCTGTGTGGGTTCTGTCCTTTGTCTTTCATTTTTGTTAGTCTTAAACTCCCCGGAACTAGTGAATTTGCTCTTCCACTTTCTCTAATATCCTTAAATCTCCTCCCCTGTCCACACCCTTAGCTAATGACAGATTTCTTAACTGACTGAGAAAAATGAAAGGAATCAGGACTGATTATGTTTAACACCAAACCTACTAACTGAGTTACATCAGTTCACATAAGCTTCCTTCCTTCCTTCCTACAGAACACATGAACTGTCTCTACTTCACCTTGTGTACTGGATTCCATCTCCTCTCAGCTTTTTAAGAACTTGGCTTCTGCAATTATCCCCCATTTCTGCCCCTACATCACCAGTTTTTCTCTTTCTACTGGATCATTATCATCATCTTACAACCATGGTGTAATATGAAGGAAAAAAAGTCAGCCCCCACAAATAGAGCTATACATCACCTAGACTGCCAGTTAGCCATAAAGTGAAGCTACCAGCAGACCCAAAAGCTGCTTCTCATGTTCTAGTCCACGTGAATAGTGTGTCCCCGTTGAAAAAAATATATTTTAGCAATCTTTACAAATAGCTGTCTGAATGTGTTCAACTGTGGTCAACATTGTAGAATATTATGTAATGTACTTGTTCTGCTGGGGTCATCAAGGATTTGAGTCTAGTCTCGAGTCTAGTTATTCATCTAGAAGCAATGACATGAAAGTTGATAGGTGGGGGTCTTAAGGAGCATCGGTAGTCCTCTGCAAAGCAACTACTTCAGGAGTGGTCATTACAGGTTATTTAGGCAAGGAAAGACTAATCTCTACAGCAGTACATGGACCGGATTTCTATTGCTGCTATATCAAGTTACCATAAATTTAGTGGCTTAAAATAACCCACTTATTATCTTGCAACTCCGAAGGTCTCTCTGGACTAAATTAAGGTGTCAGTAGGGCTGTGTTCTTCTGGAGATTTTAAGGAGAATTTCTTTCCTTGCTTTCTCCAGCTTCCAGAGGTCACCCTCATTCCTTGGCACGTGGCCTTCTCCCTTCATCTTCAAAGCCAGTAGTGCAGCACCTTCAATCTCTCTAAGTAATCTGACCCTGACCCTCCTGTCCCCCTCTTACAAGAACGCTTGTGATTACCTTGGGCCCACCTGGATAATCTAGGATAATTTTTCCATCTGAACAACCTACAATGTCCCTCTTCCCATGTAAAGAAACATATTCACAGACTTTATGGATTTGAACATGGACATCTTTGTAGACCATTATTCTGTCTACTACATAGAGGAAGAATGTTTGTTTACAAAGAAGGTTTGGCAGAATTTTGAGGCTGAAGGTCCTCTGCTTCACTGGAATTCGTTCAAACTCTAATTTCCAAAGTTTCACTCTTTCCTGATCAATATCTTAACTTTAACCTAGGAGATCATGCAAGTTAATTCCATTTGCTTTGTAATTCAGCCATCTGTATGATCAGAATTTAGGTTCAGTTTTCAAAAATCCTGACCATGTAGCTACATAAGGCAATATATTTTTTTCTATTTTTTCTTTTTTTTGAGATGGAGTCTCGCCCTGTCACCAGGCTGGAGTACAGTGGCACAATCTCAGCTCACTGCAACCTCTGCGATCTTGGCTCACTGCAACCTCCCGGGTTCAAGTGACTCTCCTGCCTCAGCCTCCTGAGTAGTTGGGACTACAGGCATGCACCACCACACCCAGCTAATTTTTGTATTTTGAGTAGAGATGGGGTTTCACTATGTTGGGCAGGATGGTCTCGATCTCTTGACTTTGTGATCTGCCCACCTTGGTCCCCAAGTTCTGGGATTACAGGTGTGAGCCACTGCGCCTGGCCAAGATTTTTTTTCTTTTTTTTCCAGGGAGATAAGAAACATTCTGGTTCCTTATCCAGGCCTTGAAGTAGGAATTTAAAGCCTTGAGCTTATCTTTTTCTTTCTTTTAAGTTCTCCAGTGTACGTTGAAATTGTCAACCCACTGCACAATCCTTGTACCCTTTATTTCCATTATACAATCTTATTGCAGCAACTTCTCTGTCATTCAAGGTAACGACTATTTTACTACTGTATGCCATGGACCACCAATGCCGTTATCACTGGCAATGAGATCATTAATACCTTTAAATCCAATGAAAGTTTTTATCCTGAAATTTGAGCTTCCTGGAAATTGCTTCTCTTACTAATAACTGGGTATAATGAGAAAACAAAGTCATGGCAAGTGTTCGGGAATAAAGAGATTTAATGTAGGAAATGAGGGTTAGATGGATGTAGGAGAAGCTGGAGGAGTGAAGGTCTGGAGCTGCAGCTGAAAGACTGCAGAACATTCACTAATGACTTTGGCTTGAAGCATTGGAATTGATGAAAAAGTTGAACTTATGGAGAAATATAAGAAACCAGAGATTGTGGAGGAGCCTGAGAAGCTGCCATTTATGGCCACCGTGGCCTCAAAGCAGGAGCTTGCTCGGAAGTCTGAGAAGTTGTTTTATGACTGGCTGACACAACTGCAAAGTGGGAGCTGGTGGAAAAATTGAGAAACTGAAAATGGCCACAACTTACTGGGAGAAGTCCATGGGGCTTCCACAGCCTGAGAATAAAAGCTTCCTTGCTTTGCCTTTTTATTTTGTTGTGAGTACCTACTATGGACTGAATGTCTCCCCAGAAGTCATATATTGAAGTCTAACCCCTAAGGTAATGGTATTAGGAAATGGGCCCTTTGATAAGTGATTAGGTTATGAAGGCAGAACCCTCATGAATGGGATTAGTTCCCTTATAAAAGAGATCCCAGGCTGGGTATGGTAGCTCACACCTGTAATCCCAGCACTTTGGGAGGCCAAGGCAGGCAGATCACCTGAGGTCAGGAGTTCGGGACCAGACTGAGCAACATGGAGAAACCTCATCTCTACTAAAAATACAATATTAGCCGGGCTTGGTGGCAAATGCCTGTAATCCCAGCTACTTGGGAGGCTGAAGCAGGGGAATCGCTTGAACCCAGGAGGCAGAGGTTGCAGTGAGCCGAGATCGTGCCATCGGACGCACTCTAGCCTGGGCAACAAGAGTGAAACTTCGTCTCTAAAAAAAAAAAACAAAAAAACAAACCTTGGCCAGGCTTTCTGAATCAGAAAATGAGCCCTCACCAGACAAAGAATCTACCAGTACCTTGACCTTGGATTTCCCAGCCTCCAGAAGTGTGAGAAATAACTTTCTGTTGTTTATAAGCTACTCAATCTGTGCCATTTTGTTATAGCAGGCAAAAGGGACTAACATAGCACCTCTCACTGCCACATCCTAAGTTGGAACTATAAAGGATAGGGGATTCCAGGAAATGTTCCTGGTTTCTCCTCTTCAAGGCAGAGATGTTACAAGTGGGTAGTATAATGCAAAGTTGACAACCAACAGATCAGTTAGAATTCCTTTGATTTAGAGAAATAAACTGGCAAGTCAAACTAGCTTAAATGATAAAGGGAATTTATTGAGTCATGTGACTAAGTCTAAAGGCAGAGATAGCTGTAGGGAGAAGTTGATCTAGTAGTTCAAAGAATGTGACCATGAACTGGCATCCTGTCTATACCACATTGCAGTAACTCTTCCTTGCTATTTGATTCCTGTCTTCATAGGGATCTTTCTGTTGCGAAATGGCTGACAGTGGTTCCCTTAGCTACATGCTTTATGACCAATAGGTAGGAGAGTATTTCTTCACTCAAATATCAAAGGGGGGCCAGCTGCAGTGGCTCATACCTGTAATTCCAGCACTTTGAGAGGCCAAGGCCGACAGATCACTTGAGCTCAGGAGTTTGAGACCAGCCTGGCCAACATGGTGAAACTCTGTCTCTACTAAAAATACAAAAATTAGCCAGGTGTGGTGGCACACACCTGTAATCCCAGCTATTCGGAAGGCTGAGTCAGGAGAATCACCTGGGATAGAGGTTGCAGTGTGCCAAGATCGGGCCATTGCACTCCAGCCTGGGTGACAGAAAGAGACTCCATCTCAAAAACAAACAAACAAAGAGGCTGGGCGCAGTGGCTCACGTCTGTAACCCCAGCACTTGAGGCCAAGGTGGGTGGATTACTTGAGGCCAGTTCGAGATCAGCCTGGCCAACATGGCAAAACCCTGCCTCTACTAAAAACACAAAAAGTAGCCAGGTGTGGTGGTGCACATCTGTTAATTCCAGCTACTTGTACCAGAGGTATGAAAATTGCTTGAAACCAGGAGGTGGAGGTTGCATGAGCCAAAATCGTGCCACTGCATTCCAGCCTAGGAGGCAAAAACGATACTCTGTCCAAAA
>NW_016107379.1:2437378-2443082 GCF_001604975.1 Cebus imitator | reverse complement strand
AAAAAAAAAAAAGAAAGAAAGAAAATCAAAGGGAAGTTCTTCAAATGTGACTGGCTTGGCTGACTTAGGGGCTGTGCCTTGCCAGAAACAATGTTACCAGTGGTGATGAGTTCATTCTGATGATCTGGCTTGCTGTTCTTTATTCCCTCCTCCGGCTCCATTTGTTTCTCGTATGCTATTTATTACTAAGAGAAGGCAAGAAATTGTTGGGGAGCCCCAAATAGCCAGTCTACTACAGTAGCCAAAACATCAAGGATACAAATTAGTTAAACAGAAAAACTCTTCCTACAGAGGTACTATCTAATTATGTTACTATTTTTGAAGTGTGACTTTTAAGCAACTGTACTGAGTCTGAGAGACTGAGAACTCTCAGCCCTGGCATGAGAAAGTGATTATTCTGAGGGAGCTCTTATGAGGTGAGGAATATCAAATAACTGAGAGCCACTTCAACAAAGGAAAAGGCCCCAAAGAGCCACAAGACAGTTACACTTTCCTAAACTTTTTTTTTAGGTTTTCAATATTTGTAAATTGAACCTTAGTCTGAAACCCCTGACTCTTCTGTATTCTCTTTCAGTAATTATTCTTTTGAACTGCAACTCCTGGAAACTAAGTGGGACAATTATAAACTTAGCAGCTAAAAGAACCTTAAAAGTGGCTGGGATAGGCCAGGGGCCTTTTCCCAGGCCTGCCCATTGACCAATCGCAGCATGCACTTCCTCCTGCCCATGGACCAATCGGCATGCACTTACTCCATTCTGAGCCCTGGACTCAGCAAGACTCAGACTCAGGTCAGGACTGCCTGCCTGCAGGTAGGAGATACCCACTTCAGGTCTCTGGCTCCACTGAGAGCAGTCTGGTCACTCAATAAAGCTCCTCTCCACCTTGCTCACCCTCCAGTTGTCCACATAACATCACTCTTCCTGCACGTGGGACAAGATCTTGGGATCACCAAATGGTGGAAGCTAAAGGAGTTGTAACACTTTCTTGGTTGGCTCACCAAGCTGTGGGCAGTGACACTCTCCCAGACTCTAGGAGTGAAAAGTGACAACCCCTCTGCAGGCCCAGATCTCAGGATTCCCCATGCCAGAGCTGTAACCCTACAGCCTTCCTGCTTTCAGCTGCCCCACACAAGGGGAAGCAGTGGCTGGGGCGGGCCAGCCCAGGAGCCACGGCTGGAGCAGGGTGGCAGGACTGAAAGAGCTGTAACACAAATGGGCTGAAACATGTCCCCCCAGAACATGTCCCCCTACTCCCCGTGCTGTGGGTGACAAGAAGGAGAGAACTGCTGTTGCCCTTCTAGGAGCCCAGACCTCAGGGTTTTGAGCCGTGGCTGTGACATGCTGTAACACCCTCTTGGGGATCAGCGATTCCTGGAGTCTCTGAGCGTCCAGAAGCTGGTGCCTGCAGTGGAAGGCACGGGCAGTATGTCTTGTCCAGGTGCAGCCAACTGGCTGTAGCTACAGGCATGTAGCCAGTACTGGTGGCTGGAGCTGCCCACCCGGCTGCAGCAGCCGGCATGCCTGGCTATACACAGTGGCCGGACTCCATGCTCACTCACTCACACAGCCCTCGCTACTCTGCGCCTGGCTCACCCTTGGCAGGTGTGAGATCTTGGCTGATAAATCAAATGGAGTGCAGCCTGATGGGCCAAGTGGGTGGAACAAGAACAGAGGGAATAAGCAAAACTCAAGCAGAGGTGCCACCAACCACAGAAGTGTCCGGCTGGTAATCCTGTGACATTATGGACAAACCCCACCTGCAGTAGGTAATCAAAATCTCATTGCAGAACTTCAGAAACGGGTAGAAAAATAAGGAAAAAAATATTGCATTGGATGAAAACGCTAGTATGAGACTTTATTGGAAATATGAATAATATTAATTCAAATCTTTCTTATTTAATTTTGAATGATCCCTTATTGTCTTTAGAGCATGTTTTCTTCTTTGGAGAAAATACCCTTCTAGGAATAATAAGCAAAGTCACATGACCATAATGTAAATAATACCCTCTTTGTAGATTTGCCTCGTCAGAAGGAATTAAGGAAGAAAGGCTAAAAAATAGTCAATTTGGGGCCGGGCGCGGTGGCTCAAGCCTGTAATCCCAGCATTTTGGGAGGCCGAGGCGGGTGGATCACGAGGTCAAGAGATCGAGACCATCCTGGTCAACATGGTGAAACCCCGTCTCTACTAAAAATACAAAAAATTAGCTGGGCATGGTGGTGCGTGCCTGTAATCCCAGCTACTCAGGAGGCTGAGGCAGGAGAATTGCCTGAACCCAGGAGGCGGAGGTTGCGGTGAGCCAAGATCGCGCCATTGCACTCCAGCCTGGGTAACAAGAGTGAAACTCCGTCTCAAAAAAAAAATAGTCAATTTATGGCCTGGTTCAGCGGCTCATGCCTGTAATCCCAGCACTCTGGGAGGCCGAGGCAGGCAGATTACTTGAGCTCAGGAGTTCAAGACCAGCTTGGGCAACATGGTGAAACCCCACCTCTACAAAAAATACAGAAATTAGCCAGGTGCAGTGGTGCACACCTGTGGTCCCAACTACTTGGGAGGCTGAGGGTGGGAGGATCACTTGAGCCTAGGAGGTTAAGGCTGCAGTCAGTCGTGATTGTGCCGCTGTATTCTAGCCTGGACAACAGAACGAGATCCTATCTCAAAAAAAAAAAAAAAAAGTCCATTCATGACAGTGGCATTTTAACTCATCTCCCTGATGTCCTCCCACAGTCCACTGTCCACACAGTATCCATAATGTTCTGCTTAAAGTCAGGTCACGTTCTTCCTCTGCTCAAAACCTTTCCATGGTTTCTCATGACTTTGATAATAAAAGCAGAGTGCTAACCACAGTTTACAAGGCCCTGAGTAACCTCATTACTGGATACCTCTCAGGTATGATCTATTATATTTGCTTTCCTTCACTTTAGCCACATTTGACTTCATTGTTCATTGTAAGCACAAATCACACTCCTGCCTCAGGTGTACCCTTTGCCTTGTAAAGTCTTCCCTAAGCTAAGTATATGGCTTTCTCCCTTACTTTCTTCAAGGTGCTACTCAGAAAGTTATTCTCTTGAAGAATTTTCTCTGACTGCCCTATAGCACATATTTTATGCTTAGCACTTTTATTTTTTTCTTCCTATCACTTCCTAACATTACATTACATATCTGTCTGTCCTTTGTCTCTGCCATTAGAATGTCAGCTCCAAGAGAACAGAGACCTTGCCTATTTTTTGTTAGTTTGTTTTTTGAGACAGAGTTTTGCTCTTGCTGCCCAGGCTGGAGTGCAATGGAGTGATCTTGGCTCACTGCAACTGCTCCCTCCCGGATTCCAGCAATTCTCCTGTCTCAGCCTCCCAAATAGCTGGGACTACTGGCGTGCACCACCACACCTGGCTAATTTTTTTGGCATTTAGTAGAGACAGAGTTTCACCATGTTGGTCAGGCTGGTCTTGAACTCCTGACCTCAGGTGACCCACCCACCTCAGCCTCCCAAAGTGCTGGAATTACAGGCCTGAATCACCATGCCTGGCCGATTTTGCCTATTTTGATCCCGGTTGTATTTCCCAGCACTAGAAATGTACATGTGCCGTTAACATGTTGCCTGGTTGAATGTGAATAAATCTACCTAGAAATTACCCCAGTATTTATGTTCTAAGAAGTATTTATGATCAAGATATATTTTGGAGGCAAGAGGAGTTGGTGATTGATTGGATGTGGGGGGTGTAGAAAGTAAAAAGTTCCTCGTCAGAGTTTCCCTTCTTGTTAAAGAATAATGATAATGTTAGAAACAGTAGTTTGTTTAAAAGATTTTCTTCAAAGCCTTCTTATTTTTTGCTAATAACTCTTTGTTAAGCCCTATCCTATACAGCTTTTAGATATAAGGGAGTAAGTACATTTTATGTTCTTGTACTTTAGCCAAGATATTTGTGCTGGACCTGCTCACAGACACGTAGTACATTCTATGTCCCTGTACATTAACCAAGATATTTATGTTATTACTTTTCTAAATCCTTTCAAAAGTAACTTCCTCTGTCTTCCTTGCTTGCACTTCCTCTTTTCCTTTTGTTCTCCATTGCCTTTACCTATTTAGAAAAGTTTTAAGTTGTTAGCTAATCAGGTTCGGTTTAGATTGTGAGGTCTGGCTCCAACCAACAAAGATCGGACACAGCAGTAAGGACCCAATGCATAAGGAATAAATATTCTTTGTTCATTGTACTCTTGTGGCAAGATGGCTGATGAGCAGTATCCTTTCTACAGAAAGTAAAATTGCCTTGCTGAGAAAACTTTTTGACTGAATGCTAATTTTTTCTTACTCTATCTTTTTTTTCCTTTAACTACTCCCCATCTTATTATTAATGTAATTAGGTCTAACTCACTTCAAGTTATTACTTTTGATGCCTGTTTAGCTATACCTTGCGGAGATTTACATAACCAAACACAGCTTACTACTTCAGAAAAATATCTCTGTCCCTCTTGGATTTCCTTGGATTAGGAAGACATAATGAGTTCCTGTAAAGATATTAGTAATCCAGATAATAGTAGCTGTAGGAATCAGACTCTTTTCCCCATAAAACAAAATCTCTATGTTCTGCTTAATTTAATGTATTACAGGAACACTAATGGTTTAAGATGGACTGCTTCCACAGGTCTTTGTCTTAGTCCTTATAATCATATATCCATTTCACCAAAGGAATTACTCCTTCTAGCTGTCAATATAACCAATATAATTCTATGCAGCTTACTATTACTATTGCAACATCTAAAAACTCTTCTCTTTCACTAAGTTGTATTTATGGTACAGGAGCCAACATTTCAGGAAAGGATCCTAAAGGAATTTTTAAAATCCACTCTATCAATCACGCCTCCGAGACACAATGACAAAATCAAAGTCTCTGTAGTAGAAGTAAAAGACGTAAGGCAAACCATAGCAAATGAGACAGGGTATCAGGATATAAATGCCTAGCTATAATAGATTAAATATTCCATCTGCACTCTAAATAAAAGCAATTTTTTTTTTGTTTTTTCCATCTAGCCTCCATGCTTAATAAAAGCTATTGTTAACGCTTGTGTGCCTGGCAGGCCAGAGGCCCAGGCTGTTCCATGTCCACTCACATGGTCCTCTAATCGACAGGACATGGACTGTGTGGTAACTCTTTTGCAAAATCCTACAGCCTAAGATAATGAACTGTACCAAACTCTCTCTCTGCTATTTCCTGAAATGTAGCACCCTGCAGGTCAGCCCCCAAAGGCCATCTAGCCTCCATCTTCCAAGAGCAATTTTATCTCATGTCTCCAATGACAAGGGGAAAATTTGGTGTTCCTTGGAAACTTAACAGGATGCAGTGAGGTCAGTCACTTCCAAGAGCTGACCCATCAGTCCACCTTTATTCATCCCTGAGCAGATGTATGGTGGTATTGTGGAGGGCCTTTCCTGGACACTCTGCCAAATAATTGTTGTGGCAGTTGTGTTCTAATTCAATTGACTATCCCTTTTACCCTGACATTTCATCAAATGGAAAAATAAAAAATATGACATCATAAAACAAGAAAAGCTTTTTCTTTTTGAGACTCAGGCAGAACAACTAAGGCAAGACATGTTAAGAAAGTCTAAAGAGCCGGGCGCGGTGGCTCAAGCCTGTAATCCCAGCACTTTGGGAGGCCGAGGCGGGTGGATCACGAGGTCAAGAGATCGAGACCATCCTGGTCAACA
>NW_016107379.1:2433132-2437057 GCF_001604975.1 Cebus imitator | reverse complement strand
GCGGTGGCTCACGCCTGTAATCTCAGCACTTTGAGAGGCCGAGGTGGGCGGATCACCTGAGGTCAGGAGTTCAAGACCAGCCTGGCCAACATGGTGAAACCCCATCTTAAAAAAAAAAAAGTCTGAAGAGGAAAAACTATAAAGTCAAGAGGAGGAAACTGTAGAAAGTAAAAAGTTCCTCTTCAAAGTTTCCCTTCTTGTTAAAGGATAATAATAATATATGTCAGACTAACTTTAGTCTTTTAAAGACTAACCTTCTTCAAAGCCTTCTAGATTTTTGCTAATAACTTTGCTAAGCCCTATCCTATACAGCTGTTAGATATAAGGGAGTAAGTACACTCTATGTCCTTGTACTTTAACCAAGATATTTAGGTACATAATACATTCTGTGTCCTTGTACTTTAACCAAGATATTTATGTTATTACTTTTCTAAGTCTTTTCAAAAGCAACTTCCTCTGCCTTCTTTATTTGGACTTCCTCTTTTCCTTTTGTTCTCCATTACCTTTACCTATTTAGAAAAGTTTTAAGTCGTTAGCCAATTGGGTTCAGTTTATATTGTGAGGTCTGGCTCCAACCAACAAAGATTGGACACAGCAGTAAGGACCCAATGCACAAGGAATAAATATGCCTGCCTTTCCTTTGTTCATTGTACTCTTGTGGCAAGACGGCTGATGAGCAGTATCCTTTCTACAAAGTAAAATTGCCTTGCTGAGAAAACTTTGTCTGAATACCAATTTTTCCTTGTGGTACCTAGGAACGAGTATTCTGTCTCTAACAGAGGGTAAGGGAGGGGTGATATCAAAGATGATTCCCTGGTTTTTGGCAGGAACAAATGGGTGGGTGGAGGTGTCATTTGCTGAGAAGAGGAAAACCAAAGAAGCAGATTTGTAGGAAAGGTAGAGTTTAGTTTTGGACATTTTATGCTGGAGATGCCTGTGAACATTCAAGTGGGGATGTCAAATAGGCAGCTGCATATGTAGGTCTGGAATGAGAGGAGTGTATTTCCTATTTCTTTTTCTTTTTTAAAGAGGTGGTGGTGGTGGGGGGGTTTCACTATATTTCCTGGGCTGAGCTTGAACTACTGAGATCAAAGGAATCTCCCTCAGCCTTCTGAGTAGCTGGGACTACAGGCATGTGATCAGCTTTGTCTGAATTCTTTTTTGGGCTAGGTTTTAAAAAACTGTATCTAAAAGCAGACTATTGACAACCTCATGAGTAAGCAGAACTGACTACAGTATTAGACTTTGTTGCTGAAGTAAAATCTGACTTTTCAGAGTTGATAGGGCTTTTATTTTTTGAGTAAAGTGAAGCTTCCTTATAACCAAGGGAAATGACAGAGAATGTTCATTGCATGGGCAGTTGGTCACTTCACATAAAATCACAAGCTAACTCTCTAACAAAATGGTTAATTCCTACTGAGAGTGTTCTGCAAATAGGTCCAGATATGTTATAGGCTGTTTAACATGGTTGTAGAAGCAGGTCACATGTATACCTTGTATAAAAAAATGGGTTCTTGGCCGGCCATGGTGGCTCATACCTGTAATCCCAGCACTTAGGGAGGCTGAGGCAGGCAGATCACAAAGTCAGGAGTTTGAGACCAGCCTGGCTAGTTTGGCGAAACCCCGTCTCTACTAAAAATACAAAAATTAGCTGGGTGTGCTGGCACAGGCCTGTAGTTCAAGCTACTCAGGAGGCTAAGGCAAGAGAATCACTTGAACCCAGGAGGTAGAGGTTGCAGTGAGCTGAAATCCTGCCACTGCACTCCAGCCTGGATGACAGAGCAAAACAAAAAAGGGTTCTTCTGGCTGTTTCTTCCACACTGTTTATTCTAGATTGCCAACTGGCATACATATCCTATTAATTCTTTAAAAATTTGAACACAGGGAACCTCCTTCTGCATTTGTAGAATGCATCCAGCAGATTAACACCATGACTTCCTCGGCTTAGGTATATGCATCTTGTTCTAGGTAAAAGTGATTCCAATTTAACTCTCAAATGGGCTTCATTTTTGGCCGTTTACAAGTGCTCTCGTTTTTGCTGCAGAGACTTATTGCTTTTAAAGGCTAAATTCAATGACAATCTAGCATTTTAGCATGTTATCTGAAACACACTGGGAATCTCCTAAAGCAATGGAATAGTTCATGTCCTATACATTGACAGGGGATATTGCTTCCTTCTAGTGTTTGGGGGCAAGTCCAATATAGCATCTCCAGCCACTTAATTAATCATTACCTATGAATGTGTAACAAAAAGTTTTGTTTCATCCTCAAGAAATTTCATACATCAATCAGCAGGTCATTTGAAGAATATTTTGTTTTTCTGTTTTTGAGACAAACTCTTGCTCTGTTGTCTAGGCTGGAGTGCAGTCAGTGGCATGATCACTGCTCACTTCAGCCTTGACCTTTTGGACTCAAGCAATCTTCCCACCTCAGCCTCCTGGGTAGCTGGGACAAGAGGCTCACGCTACCACACCTGGCTAATTTTTTGTTGTTTTTTTGAGACAAAGTCTCACTCACTCTGTCGCTCAGCTGGAGTGCAGTGGATCTTGGTTCACTGCAACCTCTGCCTCCTGGGTTCATGCAATTCTCCTGCCTCAGCCTCCTGAGTAGCCAGGATTACAGGGGTGCGGCATCACATCCAGCTAATTTTTGTATTTTTAGTAGAGATGGGGTTTCACCATGTTGCCCAGGCTAGTCTCAAACTCCCAGCCTGAAGTGATCCACCCACCTCGGCCTCTCAAAAGTGTTGGAATTACAGGCATGAGCCACTGCACCTGGCAAAAGAAATAGGTTAAACACAACTGAAGGCATCCCTGGGTGGGCCCGAACTAATCTTTTAAATTTTTTGTAGAGACAGGGTTTTGCTATGTTGCCCAGGCTGGTCTCAAATTCCTGGGCTCAAGCAATCCTCCTTCCTTGGCCTCCCAGTGTTGGGATTATAGGCATGAGCCATAGGACCTGGCCAAAAGTTTTGTTTTTGTTTTAAATGCCAGAGATGAAATGAGATGGTGTGGAGAGTAGACTTTAAAGTCCCTGGAAGAATACCTAGTTTTCTTGAAAGCTCCTTAATCTAGCAAGTTGGACACACTATTTTGTCATTCTGTCATTCAACTGGCAATTCTATAGTGTGGATATATACTGTGTATATATGTGTGTCTATGTGTGTGTGTTAGGGAGGGATACCTAGAAGATACTGTTTATTTTCCAAGAACTCATGGTTTAGTAGAAAACTATGAATAACAGAGGAAAAGATAAAGGACTGTGAAAAGGGGTAATTCTGCCTCAGGAAGCCTGAGAAGACTTCACATAAATAGTAACGTTTGTATGTTTCTGATACAGGGTCTCACTCTGCCTTTCTCACTGCAGTCTCCACCTCCCAGCCTCAAGTGATCCTCCCACCTCAGCCTCAGGAGTACCTGGAACAACAGGAATCACCACCACGCCAGGCTAATTTTTTGATTTTTTGTAGAGGCAAGGTCTCACTGTGTTGACCAGGTTGATCTCCAACTCCTCGAGGCATGCAATCGTCCCGTTTGGCCTCTCAAAGTGCTGGGATTACAGGCGTGAGTCACCGTGCCTGCCTGAAGTTATAAGTTCTAAGAGTAATATTTCGTGGATACAGGAGCACATTCTGGATGCAGAGATCTTGACCATAATATGAAGGGCTATGTGTGATATGGACATCACACACACTCATAAAGCATATTGTAAAGATGCTAGCTTTAAAATCAGTCTTGTGCTCACTTCGGCAGCACATATACTAAAATTGGAACAATATAGAGAAGATTAGCATGTTTATATAAAAAAATTAAGGCCGGGCGCGGTGGCTCAAGCCTGTAATCCCAGCACTTTGGGAGGCCGAGGCGGGTGGATCACGAGGTCAAGAGATCGAGACCATCCTGGTCAACATGGTGAAACCCCGTCT
>NW_016107379.1:2413755-2432429 GCF_001604975.1 Cebus imitator | reverse complement strand
AAACCAGAAAATATTAAATAGACTTCCCTTCAGTCAATCATTCTAGTTGTTTCTAACCAGGAATACATGGTTTGAGCACCATACCCACTTTTCCTTTGCTAATATTCTGGGAAGTGGAGACAAATGTGGAATCACTACCACCTTAAGATAAACATTCTTGGTATCACCTTCATGTCACTTGCTTATAACAGGAGTTTGGTAAGATTACATTTTTAGAACGTTTTCAGAACTTGACCTGTATTCTTAATTATTCTGTAATGTAAATTCTACTAACTTGATTAATAAAACTTATTTATAATCTTCCTTTGAGATTTTTGGATAGTGTTCAATTAATACAAATTCGTTTAACTACAGTGGAAAACAAATACTTAAACTCTTAAGGTTTTTGCTGGATTCTGCAAACTCGTCTTTGTTTTCCCCGTGCCCGAACACTTAGTCAACAGGCAAATAATTATTTGTTGACTACAGAGGTACCTAGAAGCTTCATCTTCTTCTAAAGATACTGCTGGAAGCAGTAAATCCCAAAGTCCGAATAATCCAGTCTCCAGCCAAGGCATAGGGAATATTTAACAGGTGTATAAAAAGTAATTTTACTGTTACCCTGAATGAAATGCCTAACAGTGTTACAAAAAAACAAAACAAAAACCAACAAAACCCCAAACTCATAAACCTCGTCAAGTCGACTCACGGCATTTATATGTTCTATGTGCAAGGACTGGAGAACATTCAGCGAACACTTGATTTAACGCACATCCCAACTATTAGTAAACGAATCACGGTACACTTTAGAATCTTTAAACAACAAAAGCAAAGCAAAAACAATGTTTTCCTTAAGATATGCAAATTACCTGCTTCTTTAAAAAAAAAAAAAAAAAGTTCAGGAGAAAAGCAGGCAAACAAAAATCTTACTTGGAAAGCCAAATCTTAAAAAGAAGCCCTATCGGCGCAGCGACGAAAGGCGAAAACCTCAATGTCACCCGGTCCCGGGCGGCGACGGCAGGGAGAGGAGCTGCGACAATCACTGCGCTCGCGGCCAGCTGCGGCGCCTGACTCCGAGCTCCGCGGGCGTCCGGGTGGACAGAGCTAGGGGCACAGGGCTGACACCTCAGACCTAATTCCCTCCTCGAGCGCGAACATCCAGGCTTAAGCTGCCGCAGGGTGTGAGTCTCCCCTCCCCCCTCCAAACGCCGCAGATGTACGGGGCATAGCCGCCTTCGGGGACGTGCAGCCACACCCCATCCTGACGAGGCTGCTCTCGACCGCTACTGGAGTGGTGGGGAGGGTGACTGGACTCCAGGAATCCTCGGAAGGGCGGGGGCGGAGGCAGGGGGCCCCTCTAGCCGCGACTTCGAAACAGCACTCCTTGTTCTCGATGGTCCCCGCGCGACCGTCTTAGCGCACGACACTTCCGGTTCCTTTTAAAGGCCCTCCACGCTGCGCGACGCTGAGCGTGAGAGGAAGGTATAAAGGGGAGTGAGAGGGCCGGACCGAGGAGGAAGGGGAAAAAAACCTAGGGGAAGGGGGCGGTGGGGGAGGCGCGAAGGGCGCGCTCTCGCGTCACGTGACCGGGACGCGCCGTTCTTCCGTCGGCCATTTTAGGTGGTCCGCGGCGGCGCCATTAAAGCGAGGAGGAGGCAAGAGCGGCCGCCGCTGGTGCTTATTCTTTTTCAGTGCAGCGGAAGAGAGCGGGAGTGTGCGCCGCGCGAGAGTGGGAGGCGAAGGGGGCAGGCCAGGGAGAGGCGCAGGAGCCTTTGCAGCCACGCGCGCGCCTTCCCTGTCTTGTGTGCTTCGCGAGGGTAGACCGGGCGCGCGGCAGCGGCGGGGATTACTTTGCTGCTAGTTTCGGTTCGCGGCAGCGGCGGGTGTAGTCTCGGCGGCAGCGGCGGAGACACTAGCACTATGTCGGAGGAGCAGTTCGGCGGGGACGGGGCGGCGGCGGCGGCAACGGCGGCGGTAGGCGGCTTGGCGGGCGAGCAGGAGGGAGCCATGGTGGCGGCGGCACAGGGGGCAGCGGCGGCGGCGGGAAGCGGAGCCGGGACCGGAGGCGGAACCGCGTCTGGAGGCACCGAAGGGGGCAGCGCCGAGTCGGAGGGGGCGAAGATCGACGCCAGTAAGAACGAGGAAGATGAAGGGTGAGTAAGGGGCAGCCCAGGATAGTCAGGCCCAACTAGTCCCCCTCCCCCTCCTTATTCCCCCGCCATTAGGCCTGGTTCCCGCTCTCAGCCCATCCTCTGGGCCCCCATGCAGCTTTCTTCCACTGGTCTCCCCTTGTCTACGTTGGGTTTCCCGGACCTTCATTTATTTCCTCCTTGCTCTGCCTGCTTATCGCCCCCTCCCCCATCACACACGTTTCCACCTTTAGCCGTCACCATGCTGCTTCTTGGCCCGGCCTCCCTCCCTCGCCATGGGTCTCCTCCCACTGACTTAGCCGCCAGGATTTTTTCCCGCCTGTAGAGGGGTATCTTTTTTCTTTTCACGCTGTCCCCTCTTTTTTCCTTTTTCTAAAGTCTTGGGCATAAAAACGCAGATAGAGACAAAAAGCTTCCCTGTTTGTATTACTAAGGTTTATTTGGTGCTTCTCCACCATCCAGAGACGATGCGATTGTTTATAATCACGTTTTGGGGAACGCGTAGGCTGTCTACCTCTGCCTCTCCCGTGTCGGCTTCAGGCCGAATGTTTTCTTGGGATTTTGAGTAAGTTTCGCCTTAGGACTTTTCTCATTTTCTCCACCGTACGCTGTCGCACAATGGCATGCTCATATAGGCCCTACAATTTGACATGCAGACCAAATTGGGTCTGGTGAAATGGTCCGAGTTTCTTGTTGGTACGTTGGTTTTGCTCCGCGGGCTCTCGTTAAGTTCCTAGTCGATGGGGCCTGCACTTGACTGGAGCTGTTCCTATCTCCGGCCTAGTATCTACCCTTCCCCCACCCCACTGAGTTATTCTAACCGCGCACCCTTTCGCTCCCTCAGCTATTGGGTTCCCGAACTCTTAGTGCAGATTGTACTTCACTTTTTATGTGCAACTGAATTTTTTACAGCCCCCTTTTTTTTCGGTGCCCAGGATCCTATTTTGGTGTCTTGATTTCTGTTTCCCGCCCACTAAGGGAGGCCTATAGTCCTCTTTCTTAAGAGAAACAAATCCTGTTTTGTGTTGTGAGATACTTTCTTTTTTCCTTTTTGGTGCAGATTTCTTAGTATTAACTTGGCTCTTCTAATTGGAGTAACAGTTGTATATACGACCTAAATCTGCATTTAGTGCATTAACATGCTGCATTTGGGATTGGGAACATAATACGGGAGTTAGTAGGAGGGGCTAAATCGGGGTTCTTGGTTGGGTTTTCTTAGCTCCGATTACTGACTGATGATCGTGGGTTCATGCTTCCATTTTTGTAATGGGGAGGGGTGTGTGTGTGAATTTTTTTTTTTAACTGTAAGGAGAAAGGTGTTGGTGGATATAACAGTAAGATGTCGCTTTAACCCAGTATTAGAAAACATGATTTCCTTTGCTGAGAAAGAGCACAAGATTTGGAGGGAGAGTGGGGAGGGGAGAAGCACTTTGGAATATAAGATTTATTAAACTCAGCCTAAGCAGATTCTTGTCAGGCTGATCATAGTGCTGGTTTTGGGGGAGTGGTGGTGGGAGGGGAAACAAACTTTAAAAATTAGATAGAACTAACTTGAATTGTATATAGCTTATTTGAGAAAGGCAGATGTTAGATACTTGTAAATTAAAGTCTTTAACATTTTGGTTTTCGTTTGCTGAATTCTGTTCTTTGGACAGAGGCACCAAAATGATTAAAAGTATAACTTGCTGTTTGGGGCAGGCTGTTAGCCCTGATAAATCACAAAGCAGCTGACTTTATAGTTTACCTACTGTTGAACTGAAGTGTAAATGAATTAAAGTTTTTAACCCTAACAGTGTCAAAAACTAAAACTAGAATTTTGATTGGTTGCTGTACCGGTTGTTAATTCCCTAGCCATTCAAACTCCTCCCCACGACACACTGAAGCAGCGACGGCACAGCGGGAAGAATGGTAAAACTTTTAAATTTTATTTCTGTATTATAAAGGTTTCAGTAGTCATAACATGCAGAGGTTATGTATTGGTTAGTTGCCCATTGATCCCCAGGACATTCTAGACGATAGTACAGTAGGCTTGTACCTGGGATATATACCTTTTTAGGCATCAGATATAATCTTTGGGCAAAATTGATGCCGTTACATGGTATTTGGTCTGTGGTAATGCATGTAGTTGCAGTTTGCCGATTTAAGCTAAACATAATTAGTAACGATATTTTTATATCTGAGTAAGAAAAAATATTACTGTAATCTCCACATTTGATTTTAAGATGAAAAATATTTTTGTTGGATTTCTAAGATTAATGCTAAATGTGAAGACTACTTGATATAAAATGTGTTTAAGATGTCATGCATGTTATACTGAAATATTCTGGAGATGTCTGAAGCAGTTCTTTAAGCAGCACTGTGTATTATGCAAAAATGCTTGTCTTTTATTAGCTACCATATTTGTAACTAGACCTTTAATAAAAATTGTGTGTGTGTAGATATATATATATAATACCATTCAAAGGTGGGCTAATGTGGCTTTCCACTACAGCTCTTACCAGATTTTTTATTTTCAGTGTGATTTGGCTGGAATATTAATTACAGTTGGTTGACATGTATTCACAATTGCATGACTTCTCTTTGGAGGCTGGTAGGTTGAGTATTGTTCTTTTTATCCACCCTTTCCCCTTCCCTAAATGTCAGTCCTTCTGCCTTTAGGATTATATTTGAATTTTCAGGGGTTTAAACACCACCACTGGAGATTAGAGGGCCACTAACTTGCAGACAGTTGTCTTATATCTTTACAAGCTACATTCTAAGAGTCCACTTAGGGTAATATTTAAAGATTTGCTTATTACTGTATTCTTATCCACTGAAATCAGTCCAGCTTTACGTTGGAGAGAAAGCAGACTGGAAACAGTAGGCAAGGGGAAAAGCAGAAAAGAAAACACTGGGGTCACAGTTTAGATGAGTGTTATTCTCATATTTGGTGAGTGTTGAGCACTTAACAGCTCAATTTCACTGCTAGCTAATAATGGCAAATTAAGATTAAACTATAAGTGTATTTGATATTACTCCATTAAATATTTTGAATCTCATGTATGTAATTGTTTCCAGTAATCTGAAATGACGATAAACTTAGATTTGAAGATCAGTGTTTTCACTCTTTAAAAATAATTACACTTGCCCTGCTACCTAAAACAGGTAATACAATCCAACTTTTTTGAACGATTAGGAAAAATGGACAAATATTTATATTAATAGTTAACAAATGTTTTAGATAGTCCCAGTTGTCATTTACTGAAAATAAAATTTTACCCAGGTTGACTTTAAAATTACGCATTAAAATAATGTAAGTCTCATTTTTAAGGGGTCTGACATTTGACTTTTAACTGTTTAATCATGCAGCCCCATCCTGTTATAGACATGAAGGCTTTCTTTTTGAATGAAAAACCTCCAGACCTAAATTTTCGTGTATGTGTGTATCTCTACACTTGCCACTCTATCTGTCCCTTTCTTTGTCCCATTTTGAGGGATAGTATATGGCGACAGTTATATAGTGTCAATAGTGGGTATTAGACTGGTTAATATATACAGTATCTAAATTGAATTTCTTAAACGCAGTTTTGTGTGCATTTCCTTCTACAAATCTGAGAATAAAGTGATTACGATTTCATCCTAAAATACTTAAAAAATCAGTTGGTTTTAGAATCAGTTTTTTTCCTTTTGCATGTAAGAATGGACAGCTATTTTTAGGGAGGCATGCCTGTTATACCTCTAGTGGCTGTTTCTATAGTTTACTATGGGACTTATTAGAATAAGTAATTATTTCCATAGTATGACTTCATGAGTTACTCTTTCCAACATTAACATCCGTAGTTTTTACTTAAAAGCATTGGAATTTCTCATTTTACTTTGTGGTGTGGACACATTCCGTTCTCTGCAGTGCTGCAGTTCATTTGGGGTAGGTACTTTAAAATTACTTAGTGCTGCAGTTCATTTGGGGTAGGTACTTTAAAATTACTTAGTGTCTGGCAAAATATACATGCCATGTAGCAAGTTATCTAGGGGCAGAGTTTTTAAAATCTAAAAATTAGTGGAACCTACAGTGTTGCGTTAACCTTGAGGTAGTTTTATAAGGTAGGTACGGTGACTTTCCTGCATTGGATTGGGTAGGAAGCAAAATAGTCCCCCATTCACTTAGCCAAAGTCTAGCAATATTTTAATTGCAGGACAGTACATCTGGTCCTTTTAATGGTTGATGTATAATGAGCTCAAGTGTGATTCTTCCTATTTGGGAATTTGTGAATCCTGCTGTAGTTTGTCCCGTTTAATGATAAAAGACTAGGCTCGTATTTTTGCTTTAAATGTTTGAGATTATGGTCTTATACCTTAGTGTTTCTGGGGCAATCTGAACATTGTTTGTAAAATAATTACTTTTAGAGTAGTCTCATGCCAAATTTACTGGCCTTGATTCAGTACAGTTGGGTTTACTGTATGTAGTAAAGTTGAGACCCTGAGTAGATTGGTCTCACTCAGCATTAGCATTCTTGGAAGGCTTTGACAAATTTCCTGAGTTAAAAATTCCAGAAATTGATGCTTTCAGATCTTGAGATGAACATTTAAGGGAGGAGTATTAAATACTTTTCATTGTAAATTTTTATCTATTATGAAAGATACTAAAAATCCGATAACTTTTAAGTTTGGAATTGGAGAATGTCATTGAAATTTTTCAGTGCTTGTTTTTGAGATACACATACTTTGCTTTAAATCAGGGGTTTTTCCATGTGACCCTTTCCAGAAACTCAGTGTATCTTTTTAATATTCCTAGGTACTCTGCCATCTGTCCTAAAACATAATGTTAGGGTAAGGCTGCTCTAGTACAAGAACATTTGAGGCTACTATTCGGGGTGTGATTTATGGCCAACATGAAGGATGTGATTAGTTTTAGCCTTCAAGTGATAATACATACCATGCTTGAAAGCATTTAAAAAGGAATAGAGTAATAACTTTTTTCCCATTCCACTTGAAGCTGTACACTTCAAGTGTGTGCACATTTACAAATGGAGTGAAATGTAACTTATGTTAGTCCAAGCTTGATTTGACTTCAGTTCTGCTTCAACATTTTAGTAGATAGGGTCACTGAACTGGATGCTGAAAGCCTGGGATCTCTTTCTGTTGCTTCATTTTCAACAGTGTGGTTTCAGGTAATACAACATGTTTGTTATTTGGTTTGCCGATCTGTGTGTTGGAAACAGTGTTCACCACAGGAAGATTGACTACATAGCCTGCTTTCATAGCTTGTGTGTATTTATCCAGTGCCCTAATAGTTGATACTGCCAGTGATTTACTCCTGTGGAGTAAAGGTAAGCATGTTTTAGTTTCTGGAGTATTTTATTGTACATTGGAGCTAGGTATTTAAGACTATTTGGGGGTGGGGAGGGAAGACTCCTGTTTACTGGTGGTGCTTGGCCAATAATCAAGGTGTTTAAGTATTGGGTCGTGCACTGTAAACTCCTGCTTATCTAGACTTCAGACTACTACAGAGCCCACGCAGCCAGGAAGTCTGTCTCCCCATTTAGTCTTAGGAGAAAGAAGGATGAAGCCGTGTGAAAATATACTTAAAAAGCAACCAACAGACAATGTCATGGAATGAATCTCCTACAGATTTTTCCTTAAACTTTTGAAAAGTAACGTGATTTTAAAACATTGGAAAATTAAAAATTCTTCAAGGGAAAAATTATTTTCTGACTTCAGCACTGATACCTAAATTGATTTCCAATAGACGATTTTATAGAATTGTGAATATGTAGTAATCTCAGTTAACCAGAACCTTAACCTTTAGGTTAAGGAAAATACTTATTCCTTAACCTCTAGGTAAATGGGAGTTTACCTTACAAAGCTGATTGAGAGCTTACTTAAAACGTAACCATACAAGATGTCATTGGTTCCTTGTAATGAAATGAAAAAGGAGATGTTGGATTAAACATTTAAAGGTAATTAAAAACATGGCAGCTTGTGCCTGTAATCACTATCAGAAGTCGGAGGTGTGAGGATCATTTCAGGCCAGGCTTTCTAGACCCACTAGGCAACATAATAAGACCCCTGTGTAAAAAAAAAAAAAAAAATTAGCTGAGTGTGTTGGGGGTGAGGGTGTGTGTGCCTGTAGTTTTAGCTACTCAGGAAGTGGAGGCGGGAGAATCTGTTGAACCCAGGAAGGAGCTCAGGGATGCAGGAAGCTATGATGGAGCCACTGCGCTCTGATAGTGAGACCTGGTCTGTTAAATGTTTACTAATTTTAGGCCAGTTGTGCCAGCGCCTGTAATCTTAGCACTTTGGGAGGCCAAGGTGGGTGGATCACCTGAGGTCAGGAGTTACAGACCAGCCTGGCCACCATGGCGAAACCCCATCTCTACTAAAAATACAAAAATTAGCCAGACGTGGTGGCACATTCCTGTAGTTCCCATTACTCAGGAGGCTGAGGTGGGAGAATCGCTTGAACCCTTGAGGTTGCAGTGAGACAAGATTGTGCGACTGCATTCCAGCCTGGGTGGCACAGCAAGACTGTGTCTCAAAAAAAAAAAAAATTTTTTTTTTATTTAAAAAACTGTCATGTTGACTGGGCGTGGTGGCTCACACCTGTAATCCCAGCACTTTGGGAGGCTGAGATGGATCACCTGAGATCGGGAGTTTGAGACTAACCTGGCCAACATGGTGTAAAACCCCATCTCTATTAAAAATGTGAAAATTAGCTGGGCGTGTCGTGGGCACCTATAATCCCAGCTCCTTGGGAGGCTCAGGCAGGATAATAACTTGAAACCTGGGAAATAGAGGTTGCAGTGAGCTGAAATTGCGCCATTGCACTCCAGCCTGGGCGGCAGCCTGGACTCCATCCTCCCCCCCAAAAAAACTGTCATATTTCATTTATTAGATGTTTATGTTTTCAGCTTCACTTTTTTATAGTCATTTAGTTCATTCTAAAGTATGAAGTAATGAGATTTAATACAGAGAAATTAGTCTTGCTTTGAAAATGTTTGGTCCATTGTATATTAGTCTTGAATAAAAATAGGATTCCTTTTCACACTTACCTTGAAAATGTATAGAGAAAGCTGGGGAAGAGAAATATCTATTCTTTAATAATGGGGAAATAATACCAAAATTTATATTTTTATTGACTAAAGTGTTTTTTGGGGAAGATTTGTTTATTGACCTTAATGTCTCATTAGTTTTAAATAGTTAAAAAAAAAAAAAAAGTAGGGTAGGTGCGGTGGCTCATGCTTGTTATATATAGCACTTTGGGAGGCTGGGGTGGGCAGATTGCTTGAGCCTGGGACTCCTAGACCAGCCTGGGCAACATGGTGAGACCCTGTCTCTACCAAAAAAAATAAAAATAAAAAAAAATAACCAGGCCTGGTGGTGTGCACCTGTTGTCTCAGCTACCCAGGAGCCTGAGGTGGGAGGATTGCTTGAACCTGGGAGGCAGAGGTTAAAGTGAGCCTGTATTGCACCACTGCACCACACCCCGCTATAGATCGAGACTCTGTCTCAAAAAAGTGGTTTTCATGAATTATATGTCAAATCAGATCTAAAAAGGCTGCTTAGTATTTGAACTCAATTAAAGCTTGTCAAGCTCTTTCCCAGGGTAGTTTTTACATAGCTTCTAAAATAACTACCAATATTATCTAGTTGCATTGTAACCTCCTCCCTTCCCCTTAGGTAACTAGTGACTTAGCTTTCGTTTGTCATTTAAGATTTTAGAAGAATAATTATGATGGATAAAATACTGGAAAAATTCAGTAAGGATTAATGGTGTGCTTGAGTAACATTTCTTTAAAAGGTGACAGTGATTGGTCAGTTATATACCTGAAGTGTTTATCAGGTTGACATTGTTGTATTTTTTTAAACTGTCAGAACTTGTTATAAAGCCACATACGTAAGATCATGAGTTGTTAGGAAGTGATTAAAAGTTAAAGGATTGGCTGGGTGTGGTGGCTCATGCTTGTAATCCCTGCACATTGAGAGGCTGATCGCTTATGTCCAGGAGGTCAAGACTAGCTTGGACAGCAAAGCAATACTTCGTCTCTAAAAAAAAAAAAAAATGTGAAGTTAGAGAACACACAAAAAGAACACTATCCCAAAATTGGGAGTGAGTATAATGGCTAACATTTTACCTTGAATAAGGTGTTTCACAATAAAAACTTGTTGGGGAGGGATCTTGGAATAAAATACTTAGTATTGACTTGGGAGTGTTAAAAACCTAGTGGCCTAAATAGTCCAGAGAATAAGTTTATTGACGGGGGAAAGCCAGGATTATTTAATTGGAACATTTTCCACCAGCCAGGATTGCTCCATATATATTGTCTTTTATATTTTAAATTATTCTTAACTAAAATTACTGGCATAAATGTAGACCAGTCATCAAGGTGATTTTGGGAACTACATTTAAAGGGTCTTAGTTGAAATACCACCTAATTTTTAGTTTTTTTATATGGACCATTTAAAAGTTTCTGGGTTACTTCAAGTCAGCAGCATTGAAAATACTAGAAAACTCATTGTGGCCTTTTCCTTTTAATGTTGGAAAGTTTACAAAGCCTATGCAGTTAAAAAATTAAGCCATTGAGTAAATAAAGTTTATTACATTATGTTTAGATAGTGTTTATAGTGCTGTACCCGTTCAAAATAGTAACTTTTATCTATCACTAACAATCTGTGTCAGACTGTTCTATCTCCTTTAAGTGTTAACTAGTTTAACCCTCTGCAAATATCTGAGGTAGGCTCTTTTTACAGATGGGGAAACAATCTTGGACTTTTATATTTTTTCTTAATGTTACACAGTAAGAGGCAGGGGGCCAGGTGCAGTGGTTGATGCCTATAACTCCAGCACTTTGGGAGGCCGAGGTGGGCAGCTTGAGCCCAGGAGTTCAAGACCAGCCTGGGTAACATAGTAAAACTTGATCTCTACAAAAAAAAAAAAAATGCAAAAAAATTAGCCAGGCACGGTGGTGGGTGCTAGCAAGTCTGAGCTACTGGGGAGGCCGAGGTGGGAGTACTGACTGAACCCAGGAGGTCATTGCTGCAGTGAGCTGTCATGGAGCAACTGCACTCCATCCTGGGGGAGAGCAAGACCCTGTCTTAAAAAAAAAGGCAGGGGTAGGGTTAAAACCCAGGCAGTTTGTCTTTATTGCCTGTAAACTTACTTGCATTAAAAGATGATAAAATGTCCCACAATTTTAAATTTAAGCCTTAAATTCTTGAATGATACTACATAGCATTTGAATAGTCATCTATGTTGTGTTAACTTTATGCTTGTCATTTAATTTTACAATTTGGTATAAGCCAATGTGAAAGCAAGGAGACTTTATTGTTGAGTAGGTGTTGTAAACTGAACAGCATATTAAGCCTTGGTGTGCTGAATATTTAGTTTATAGCTAGGATTAAGAAATTCACCTATGTTAATAAAATACTGTGGATGAAGTCCTGCGTTTTAATTGAGATCAGTTCACTTACAGCTAAGGATCAAAGTTTAAACTTACATTGTAGCATTAAGGGCCATCCTTGTTGCTAGTTGAAGAAGTCTTAGTCGTTTTTAATGTGGCTGCTTAGGGTTTTTTCTGAGGTTCTATTTCATTGGACAGTGTTTGCATGTATACAGGAGTGACAGCAATATGAAACTCTTTGTTTTTATTCAAGGCAGCAGAGGTAATCTGGACAGATAGTTAGATGTGCTTTAAAAGCAAGATACAGTCATACAATATATATAGATAATTTAAATTATTACCTTATGCCATCAGTTTGAGGGAGAGCATGTGTGCCAGCATTGTGGAGACTAAGTGCTCATTTATCCATAATTAAGATAAGCAAACTTCCCCACTGTACTATAAAGTTAGAATTTGGGGCTGAGGTGGTAACCTTACGCCTTTAATCCCAACACTTTGGGAGGGTGAGGTGGGCAGATCACTTGAGGCCAGGAGTTCAAGGCTAGCTGGCCAACGTGGGGAAACCCCGTCTCTACTAAAATACAATAATTAGTCAGGTGTGGTGGCGCACCCTGTAATCCCTCCCAGGGAGGCTGAGGAACGAGAATCATTTGAACCTGGGAGGTAGAAGTTGCAGTGAGCCAAGATCGTGCCACTGTACTCCAGCCTGGGCCCAAGAGTGAGACTGTTTCAAAAATAAAAATAGCTGGGCGTGGTGGCTCATGCCTGTAATCCCAGCACTTTGGGAGGCCAAGGCGGGCGGATCTCGAGGTCAGGAGATTGAGACCATCCTGGCTAACACAGTGAAACCCTATCTCTACTAAAAAAAAAAAAAAAAATAGCCAGGTGTGGTGGCATGAGCCTGTAGTCTCAGGGGACGCTGAGGCAGGAGAATCACTTGAACTCAGGAGGTGGAGGTTGCAGTGAGCCGAGAACCAGCCATTGAACTCCAGCCTGAGTGACAAAGTAAGACCGTCTCAAAAAAAATAATAATAAAAATAAAGATGGAATGGAATTAATATGTTCCATTTAGTAAAATTGGGATGGATTTGGTACAATTAGTGTTCATCGTAGCATATTCACCTATTCAGCAACCTTTTTTTTTTTTTTTTTTTTTTTTTAAAAAGGCTAAGCATAACCTGAGAACAGCCTTTCTTAATTAGAACAAAGGAAGAACAAGCCAGAGTGCTTTTGGACTGCCAAAGCATTAATTTGCTTAGAGACTTTCAACTTTATACAGAATTTGAAAAGTTTGAGAGCTGGCTACTACTCTGCAAAATGAAAGGGAGACATTTTAGAATAGCAACTGGTGATTGATCTGGCAAAAATGAAAAGCAGAACTTGTGAAAAATGAGATGCACTTGGTGTATTAATATCTAACTTTAGAAGACATTGTGGGTATTCTAAATCAGTGTAATAGTGATGACTGAGCCATAAAGTGTTAAATCATGATTATTTGAAGTATAAGAAGGCAGAAAAGTGTGGTGGTGTTAGCAGAAAATTTCATTTCAAATGGTTGAAGGTTAAAAACAATTGGGGAAGGATTAGAGAGGGCAGGCAGTGCTTTAAGGAAGGTGAAATACCTGGCTCCTTATTCTCCAAAAGTGCTGGATAGATGGTTTTAAATATTCTGGATAAGTGATATTTGATTATTTAGGAGGGATAGTATCTTCAGTGAACCTTGTAGCTCTAAGGTAGGCATGTTGGGAGTACCTTTGGAGAGCACTTTGCTGTGCTTATATAGTATTTAAGAAAATCTGCTGCTTGTCTGAAAAACACTTGGGGCTTCAGAATAATAGTACAACATGCCTCATGGTAATTTATTCATTTGTAATTGTTTTCTGTTTCTTAATAATTTTAAGGATATTTTCCCAATATAAACATTGCTTTTTGGTTAAATAAAATCAAAACTAGTTCCTTCTCCATATCTGAATAGACCAGAGAATTTTCTTGCCTTTCAACTTCAGCTTTAAAAATGATTTTGTTAAAACTGTTGTGTTCAGGCTGAAATACTTTTAAACTTTGTTATTATTGAGAAATTTCTGTAATCACTGAAAGGGTAATTTAATAGTTAAATCTCAACTTAATTGAAGTTGTTTCTGTTGTGGAACTTGCCATGAACATCTTAGCAAGAGGTCACTGCTTTATAGTCAGTTCTCTTTCTCATTACAGAGATAGTATCCTCACCTTTATGGGTGAATGTGGGTTAATAACTTATGTCTAAAGGAAGTATTCTGGACCTGTAAGTTAAAGTGTTTTTAGCAAATTATATAAATAAAGATTGTACATTAGAAGGTACACTATTCAAATTAAAGAAAATGCATATTGAGAAATAACTCAAATTTCTTCCATGGAATTGGCAAGAAGTAAACATTTCAAATAGACAAAACATGATGGGTGTTTTTGTTATGTTCATTTGATTATAAAATACCAGAGTTGTTTTATACGTGCTATTTCAAGCCTGGAAACTTTGAGGAAGTCCTAAATATTAAGCATATAAATGGCCCAGTTCTAGAATAAATTTTGAAAAAGCTAACCTGAAGTGGGAAGTGTAGTATATAACTAATACTTTTTTGCACTAAAAGTTTGCTTTGTCAGTAGAAGTAAAACAAGTCTGTCTGGCGAGGTGGCTCACGCCTGTAATCCCAGCACTTTGGGAGGCCGAGATGGGGGGTATCACCTGAGGTCAGGACTGACCAGCCTGACCAACATGGGGAAACCAGCCTGACCAACATGGAGAAACCCCACCTCTAATAAAAAATTAGCTGGGCATGAAGGTGCATGCCTGTAATCCCAGCTACTCGGAGGCTGAGGCAGGAGGCAGGAGAATCGCTTGAACCTGGGAGGTGGAGGTTGCAGTGAGCTGAGATTGTGCCATTGCCCTCCAGCCTGGGCAGCAAGAGCGAAACTTCATTTGTATATATATAAAAAAAAAACTCTGTGGTAAGATTGTAAGATCAGTAACACCTCAGTTAATCAGGTGTCTTCGAGGAAGTGAAGAAAAACCCTACTTCTCAAGGGATAATTAATTGTCCTTTTTATTCCAAGAATGGGCCTTAGCTGGCAATATCTTGAAAGCCCACAAGATGGAGATGTTTCCTTATGAAAGGCCTTTAATTTCTTTACGGAGCTGAGTTAGTGTCACATCCTGGCCCCACGCATGACCCCTCCCCAGTAAAAAAGATGAGAAAACATTGAACAAGCCTGATTTGATTCCCATGGTGAAATTTTTAGCCATAACATAACAAATTCTGACAGTTTACCCTTAAAATTAAAAATTTCCAGTCCTGTCTTTTTAAAGGGTAGAAGGTAGGTATAGGATAGCCTTCCTTTCTTTCTTTCTTTGCACAAAGGGAGCATATGTAAAACTGCCCAATCTGAACTTTCTGGTGCTTTGCTGTAATGTTAGTAATATTTCACCTTAAAGTCTTTCGTTTTGAGTATATATACCTTTGGTCTTAAAGTGTCTTGGTGGTTTTTGATTACCACCCATCACTTTTTGCGTTTTAAAGGCTTAAACACTTTATTGCTGGTTAACTGAGGTTCTACTGTAAATGAATGATCTAAGTTAATTCATGGATTGTACTTCAATGGATAATTTTCACTAAATTGTTTACATTGCACATTGCTTTTGTCTTAAGGACTCTTAGCACATCAAAATAATTGGTTCACAACATAATTGTGAGATGTCGAATTTTCCATTTTATGTGCTGAGAGTTTTGTTAATGAGAAAACTGTTAAAATAGAAAAGGAGCTTCAGCATAGACACCAATGCTGGTTGCTGAGATCAATGGGGAACTGCATAGCCTTTTGACAAATTTAATGAACATTTGGAAGAGAAACTTGAAGCAAAGAAGCTAAGATTCTGTCTTTTGCTGTTACCTATTTAATTTAATCTAAGGAAAACTTTTAAGTACAGTATTTTTACTTTGGGTATACATTTATCTTTTAGCAAGATGGAAGACTTAATTTGCTGCTTGCTCACTCTTTTTTAATTATTCAGGAGCAGCAGTGATAAGCCAGCTTTTTAGAATAGGATGTTCCTGATGTGTGGTTATGTAGGAGTAATGATGTTTTAATATACTGCCCAGTAAACTGGTGCAGTTTGGAAAAGGTGTGTTATTTATGTGGATAATATTTAAGGCAATTTTTTTTTTTTTTTAAGCATTTTAATACTGCTTTTTGTCTTTACAGGAAAATGTTTATAGGAGGCCTTAGCTGGGACACTACAAAGAAAGATCTGAAGGACTACTTTTCCAAATTTGGTGAAGTTGTAGACTGCACTCTGAAGTTAGATCCTATCACAGGGCGATCAAGGGGTTTTGGCTTTGTGCTATTTAAAGAATCGGAGAGTGTAGATAAGGTAGTGTGTTATGTGTTCTGATCAGTTAATAATATAAAATATTAACATGGATAGTTTGATACAATGAGTTTGCCTATTTTTGGTTCCCCTTTTGATAGTATAGGAAGGAAGATAATAGTTCTTGCTAATACATTTTATGCAGATAGAGGCAGGTTTCAGAATTGTTTTCTGAATAATTTGTGTTCCAGGCTCTACTAACTTTTAACACTAACTTTAACGATACCAGTGACTTAAAGATGCCTGATTAAAAGGATGTGTTTTAACAGTTCACAGAAATAAATGTTTTGAAATTTTGTTAGGCAAGCAACTTTTAACTGAATCATTATTTTGATCCTGGCTAAAGGGAAGTAGCAGTCATGTTTTTATATATTGTTGACAGTTAAAAGGTAATGGTTATTTAGTAATTGGTTACATTTGTGTATTTCCTACCATCTTTAAGACATAAACACTAGTATATGTTGGTTGATACGACATCACCAACATGACTTGACGGTTTAATCTTGAGCAAGTCAACATATGCCTGGCATTATCTGTATTTAACTATAGTTACTTTTAAGTAAGTTAATATTCTCTGAACTTTAGTTAAGATATATATTTTTTTAAATGAAAACTTCAATTTCCTTAGGTTATGGATCAGAAAGAACATAAATTGAATGGGAAGGTGATTGATCCTAAAAGGGCCAAAGCCATGAAAACAAAAGAGCCGGTTAAAAAAATTTTTGTTGGTGGCCTTTCTCCAGATACACCTGAAGAGAAAATAAGGGAGTACTTTGGTGGTTTTGGTGAGGTATGTTGTAACTGTTTTGACCCAGTTTGTGTCAAAATTAGTGTGAATGTGATTGTCCCATTAAGTGGACTCAAAGTCACAGGGCTTTTCAAAGCTATTAGGGCAGATTGTGTGATTTGTTTTTGAATGAGGATGTTGTAAATACTTTATTAGCAGGTCTTTGAAGGTTGGATGATGTGTTTTTTTTTTTTCATTGAGCACCTACTCTGTGTAAAGTATTGCTGGGGTAGTGTATACTAAGATGAAATAGACAGGCATTCGTAAGAAATTTATCAGATTAGAAGAAGTAAAAACAGACACAAGAGGAAGAAATCCACTTGTTCAGAATAGGAAAGGAATTAAGAATAGGGTGTAGTGCCTTATTAATTGAAACACATGTATAAGTGCCCATTTAATGAGAATACTAACGATAGACTCATTAGTAAGACTGGACGCGATGGCTCATGTCTGTAATAATCCCAGCACTTGGGAGGCTGAGGCAGGAGGATTACTGGAGACCAGGAGTTGAAGACCATCCTGGGCAACATAGTGAGACCCCTCTCAATTAAAACAAACGTAGACTCATTAGTGAAATATATAATAGAGGTTTCTTTTATGAATTAATCATTTAAAGCTAAGTTGAGAAATTTGTGACCTTGGGCTCCAGATACAACCTGCAGATATTTATTGCTTGATTGAAACAAATATGTTTTTTTAGTACTGAGGATTTGAGATGCTGCCCACAAAATGCAATATCCAGCTTTTCTTAAATATTTGCAAGAGCATGCAGCATTGGAACTGACACTGCCCTCTCACACAGCAGCATCTCTAAAACTAAGTAGTAGCTTCCACCTTGGTTTGGGGATGTAACTCTCCAGTTTTTAGTAGTCCTCACCACCCTACTTCCTATTTTCTCTTAAATACATTTTTATTCTGTTTTTCTTAAATTTGACTGTTTTCTTCTTCTTTTTGACCATTTGAGTTTGTGACCCTTGAGTTAGGTAGTAAATGTTCAGTACCTGGTGTTTGTAGATAGTTGTGAAGACCTTAGATGGAATGGATGTTCTAATTTAAAGAATTCCTTAAAAGGATTAGAATAAACAGGAAGAAACAGGAGACGAATAGAGCTTTAGTGTCAAATACATGTTTTCTGTGTGCATTTCCCCACCTCTAAATGTGTGTGTGTGTGTTTTAAGGTCAATAAAATGCAAGCTAGCATGTTAAAATTTGCTTTTTAATATCAGGTGGAATCCATAGAGCTCCCCATGGACAACAAGACCAATAAGAGGCGTGGCTTCTGCTTTATTACCTTTAAGGAAGAAGAACCAGTGAAGAAGATAATGGAAAAGAAATACCACAATGTTGGTCTTAGTAAAGTAAGTTAAGCATCTTTAGTTGTAGAGAAAACTTGCTGTTACAAAGAGTTTTATAATTTATCTTTCTCTAAAAAGGCTTAAGTTTTTTGTATGCTTTAAAAACTTCTTACTGGTTACTTACCGTTGAGCAACTTTTTGTGGGGAGCAGGACGGACACATTTGTTATTTTTAGTGTTTTTGTCTAGGCTTTTGCAAAAATATTTTTTAGGACTTAACAAGTAGAATGAAGTAACATCTCTAGCCAAGTACTCATAAGATTACTCTTAAGTACTAAAGATTGATTTAATTAATAAACTGAGGAAAAGTTTCAAATTAGCATACTCTATTTAAAACACATTGGCTATCCTGGTTATTGGAAACTTGTTGAGCAACTTTTATTTTCTTGAGTCAGTTTAATAATGTAATTTTTCTCTTTTAGTGTGAAATAAAAGTAGCCATGTCGAAGGAACAGTATCAGCAACAGCAACAGTGGGGATCTAGAGGAGGATTTGCAGGAAGAGCTCGTGGAAGAGGTGGTGGTAAGCTAGAGCCTAAGTTTACTCTGTCTTAAGCTTTTCTGCTTTTTAATTATCCTGAAGTAAAGATCTTTGCTGATCTTCTGACTTTAGTGAACCTATTAATGTG
>NW_016107379.1:2406255-2408755 GCF_001604975.1 Cebus imitator | reverse complement strand
TCGTCTCGATCTCCTGACCTCGTGATCCGCCCGCCTTGGCCTCCCAAAGAGCTGGGATTACAGGTGTGAGCCATCGAGCTTGGCCTGAAAAATTATTTTTGTATATGTTAATTTGTTAATGAGTTTCATGTTTTTCTTCATGGTTTTTTGTATTCTAATCTGAATTGTTTGCTCTTTTTGAATTGTTGAGTACTGTTAAGTTGGGCTTTGCCATTGTTACGGGGTTCTCTGCCTCTCGACTTATGATCTGTTTCCCAGATCCCATGGCTTTGTTGTTTGGGTGCAGGACATCTTCCAATAGCTTTGAGACCTTCCTGTCTGTAAAGTTCTGTTTTGCACTGGATTACTTAAAAAATTTATTTTATCTTTGTCACCAGACTGGAGTGTACCAGTAGTGCTGTTTTGGCTCACTGCAACCTCCACCCCCCGGGTTCAAGTGATTCTCTTGCTTCAGCCTCCCGAGTAGCTGGGATTACAGGTGCATGCCACTGCACCCACCTAATTTTTGTGTTTTTAGTAGAGACAGGGTTTCAGCATGTTGGTTGGGCAGGATGGTCTCAATCTCCTGACCTCAGGTGATCCACCCGCCTTGGCCTCCCGAAGTGCTGGGATTATAGGCGTTGAGCCACTGTGCCTGGCCAGAAATTTTAAAATATTTTTTGAGATGGAGTTTCACTCTTGTTGCCTAGGCTGGAGTGCAATGGCATGATTTCGGCTCACTGTAACCTTTGCCTCCCAGATTCAAGCAATTCTGCTTCAGCCTCCTGAGTAGCTGCAATTACAGGCACGCACCACCATGCTAGGCTAATTTATTTTTGTATTTAGTAGAGATGGGGTTTCACTGTGTTAGGCTGGTCTCAAACTCCTGACCTCAGGTGATCCACCTGCTTCGACCTCCCAAAGTGCTGGGATTACAGGCGTGTGCCACTGCACCTGGCCCCAGAAATTCATTTTAGATCTTGGGTCTTATATATGGAATCTTTCTTAACTCTCAAATCACTTGAGGTTTTACCAGTGTTCTTATATTTCACAACTATATCTTGGGTTTGTTTCATACATTGTACTGGGCACTCAGTCTTGTCATTGTGTAAACTTGGTCTTCAGATACGGGAAATAATACTGAACTGATTCTTTCCCCATCTCCCACCTCAATCTTTGGAGTTCTTACTTGGGTATAAGACCTGGACATGTGTTTCCATAATCTTTAAATTTTCGTAGAGACTGGTCTTGAACTCTTGGCTTCCCAGAGTGCTGGGATTACAGGCATGTGCCATGGCATCCTGCCTTATCTTTCAACTTTTAGAAACATCCCAAAATTTCAATTGTGTCAATTTATTTATTGGGGGTTGGGAGTGGCAAGGGGAACTGGGTTTCTCTCTTGCCGTCCAGGCTGGAGTGCAGTGGCATGTTGGCTCACTGCAACCTCGGCTTCCTGGGTTCTAGCAATTCTGCCTCACCCTCCTGAGTAGCTGGGACTACAGATGCACATCACCGTGCCCAGCTAATTTTTGTATTTTTAGTAGAGACAGGTTTCGCCATGTTGGCCAGGATGGTCTCGAACTTCTGACCTCAGGTGATCCACCTGCTTCAGCTTCCTAAAGTGCTGGGATTACAGGTGTGCGCCACTGCACTTGGCCTCAGAAATTCATTTTAGATCTTGGGTTTTATATATGGAATCTTTCTGGGATTACAGGCGTGAGCTACGGTGCATGGCCAATTATGTCAATTTCTTTTTTTTGTTGTTTGTTTTTGAAATGGAGTCTCACTCTGTTGCCTGGCTGGAGTATAGTGGCACGATCTCGGCTTGCAACCTCCGCCTCCTGGGTTCAAGTAATTCTCCTGCCTCAGCCTCCCGAGTAGCTGGGACTACACGTGTGCGCCACCACGCCCAGTTAATTTTTGTATTTTTAGTAGAGACGGGGTTTCACCTTGTTGGCCAGGATGGTCTTGATCTCTTGACTTTGTAATCCACCTGCCTTGGCCTCTCAAAGTGCTGGGATTCCAGGTGTGAGCCACCATGCCTGGCCAATTGTATCAGTTTCTAAGACCGCCTCCCATCTGTTATAAATGACACACCAACATACCTTTTTCTCTAAGATTATTAATGATAACCTGTATAAACGTTTGTTTCCAAGATACTTTGTTTTCCTGTTGCTTTGGTTTCTGGTTTTCATGTTAGAAAATTTCCTTAGATGTTTGATGATCCTTGGCTCATGTTTAGGAGTGGAACACTTTAAAAGCTAATTGGATGTTATGTGTGTGGGGCTAGCAGGGGAGCTTTTCAATCACTGGCTTCACTGTTAAGTGATCTGGCTGTGTCATTTTATTGATAAATTACTTGATGTATCCCTTGTTTTGTTTTCTCAAGCTGGTCAGGCTCACCAGAGAAGTCTTACACTCTCCTCCATAAAAGATTTAAAAGGTGGTCAGTTTCTGATCCCAGTGGAGGAAAAAGAGGTCGAGGGATCTCAAAAAGTAAACTTTTTTTTTTTTTTTTTTT
>NW_016107379.1:2396086-2406165 GCF_001604975.1 Cebus imitator | reverse complement strand
TTTTTTTTAAAGACAGGGTTTCACCATGTTGGTCAGGCTGGTCTTGAAATCCCAACCTCAGGTGATCCACCCGCCTTGGCCTCCTAAGTGCTTGGATTACAGGCGTGAGCCACCACGCCCAGCCGGTTTAACTGATTAAGTGAATTTCAGTCAATCCTCTTTTGACTTGTTTTATCTGTGTTTCTACAGGTACTTGGGCTGCCAATTCCTACATCTTTCGAGGGAGTCAGAGGGTTCTGTGATGTAATCTGTGATATCCACACTTTGGAAAGCTGGCAGAATATTGTTTTTCCTTTTCCTTTTTGAGACAGCCTTGCTCTGTTGCCCAGGCTGGAGAGCAGTGGTGTGATCCCAGCTCCCTGCAACCTCTGCCTCCCAGGTTCAAGCAATTCTGCCTCAGCCTCCCAAGTAGCTGGGACTACAGGCCTGTGCCACCAGGCCCGGCTAATTTTTGTATTTTTAGTAGAGACAGGGTTTTGCCATGTTGGCCAGGATGGTCTTGATCTCCTGAAATGTTGTCTTATCCACCCCGCTTCCCCCAGTTTTTTAGATTACTTGTTTTTAGTGTGACTTCAGAAGAGACTGGGCATGACAGACTATTTTTTTGCAGCCTTTTTGTATAGGTGGGTGGTTGGTGTAAGGTTTAGGGGAACAAAAAGGGACAGGTAAATTGAAATACTAACAGGGAGCTCAGTACTCTTCTAGAATTTGACCAACAAAGTAAAATTCACAAATAGTTTGCTGCTTTATTATCAAATCAACCTGTATTTACTAATGGGTAGTGTTATGTAGCTTTGATCTGAATCCTCAAAATAGTCTTGTAGACTCTGGTTAAAATCCCACTTTTTCTCAAGTAATGAGCTTTCTAGGTCTGTTGTGAATCAGATTTTGATACCTTTTGGTTTAGTAGGCATCTGCTATCAGGTGAGTTAATTTCTCTTCCGTTTCCTTTTTTCTGTTTCTTTCCTAACCTTCAATGTGTATAGGGTTGCAAGTCATGTAAGCATATTACTCTTTACAACCTGGGATGTCATTTGCTTTATTGTTGCGCACAGTTTAGAATACGTGTTGGTGTGGAACACCTGTCCAGGTGTCAGTTCATGCTGACAGTTTTGAAAGGTAGTCTCATTAATATTAGGATCCAATTATTAAGCCCTATGTTGTATACTTGAGAAACTAATTTAGTCTGTGCTTTTACTATTTTAATGCTTGGGTAAGTTTCTTTTTGTAGTTAACACTAGTACTTCAAACGTATGGGTAGGGCCTTTGAGGTATTAGAGATTTTGGAAACTGGAAGGATATAATCTTTTTACCACAGTATTTGTGTTGATCCTGAAATGTCTGGGTTTATTTTGTTTGGAGTCTACCCTGAAATGTCAAAACCTAGGATTATAATATAGCATCACATCTCAATAAAGTAAGTTTATTTGGAAGCAGTTTCTTAATATATCAGTGAACTTTTAAGGATGATCCTAAACTCTTCATAAAAATTGATTTTTTCTTTTTTTTTTTTAGAGCTACCTTTCCTTTTTTTTTTTGGAGAGTCTTCTTGCTCTGTCTCCCAAGCTGGAGTGCAGTGATGTGATCACAACTCACCTCAGCCTCGACCTCCTGGGCTCAAGCGATCTTCCACCTTAGCCTTCTGAGTTGCTGGGACTGCAGGCAGGCACCACCATACCCAGCTGATTGATTGATTGATTGATTGGAGACGGAGTCTTGCTCTGTCGCCCGGGCTGGAGTGCAGTGGTGCAATCTTGGCTCACTGCAACCTTCCTCCCAGGTTTAAGTGATTCTGCCTCAGCCTCCTGAGTAGCTGGAATTACAGGTGCACGCCACCACACCTCGATAATTTTTGTATTTTTAGTATATACGGGGTTTCACCATATTGGCCAGATGGGTCTCAAACTCCTGACCTCAGGTTATCCTCCTGCCTCTGCCTCCCCAAGTGCTGGGATTATAGGCGTGAGCCATTGCATCTGGCCTAATTTAAACTTTTTTTTGTAGAGATGGGGTGTCACTATGTTGCTCAGGCTGGTCTCCAACTCCTGGGCTTAAGTGATCTGCCTGCCTTGGCCTCCCGAGGTGCTGTGATTATAGGCATGAGCCACTGTGCCCAGCGTAAGATACTTTTGACAGAGTTGAGAAGGGTATATCTTTTCTTTAATACTGGCCATATTCAAATTATTAAGCGTAGTTTAGGAGACTTGCCTGAAGATTTCCAAGGGTAAAATGATTCTAGCAAGATGAACATTCAGTTGTGCAAATGGAGTCTGTTTGTCCTATTAGTTGCTAATAGTTGCTTGTAAGCTGGTAAATTGAGGAAGGGTTGATTATAATCTGGTTGGCATTTCAAAGAGGCTTGTAGGCATCTATATCAGAATCACTTAGAATTGTTTGGGAGTGTTGCCTAGGATTCTGTATTTCACACACCCCAAGTGATCTTAGTTACACTAATGTGTTAAGGACTTTAATGTGTTAACTCTTTAGGATAGAATTAAACACACTGTTTATCTTAAGTTTCGTGTTTGTTTTTACGTCTTCTGTAAAAACAAAGGTATATGTTTAGTAAAACCACTCAACATTTTAATTATGGACCTTAAGTCTAGCTTGAAAAAAATGAAACAGTTTTTGGTATTCTAATGAGTACAAAATGATAGCAACAGTAATGTACTAAGTCAGGGAAAGTAGATGGTGGGGGTGGCTGCAGGCTGGGAACATGGTGAGTTGGTTGGTATTGTTTTAAAATTCTCTACAGCCAATACACTCCCCTTATTGTCTGTATCTTGCCTCTGCCCTGATCTTAGCCATCCACTGCATTATGAATTGGTAATCAACAACTCTGATAGAAATTGACTTGCAATTTTCTAGAGTTGGGTGGGTTATATATTGCCCTATTGTCCTTAGCACCTTTTTGATTCTCAAGAATCAAAATAATTCCAGCAGCCTTCATTATAAATGGCAATAGTATAGAGTAGCTGAGATAAAGAATAGTATCCAGGGGACTATATAATTTAGGAAGATGAAGCAGTAGAGTAATTCCTAAATGTTAATAAATTTCCTCAGTAAGCCCCGTAAAGGCAGGGAATTGGAGAGGTGACAGGTGTTCTCATAAGGGCAAGGAAAAAGGACCTTACAAAATTATTATATTAAAATCTGAAATGCTTTATAGGATTTAGAGCCTAAGAGCATGGTGTCAAGTCTTCAAAGAAAGTAGAGATAGGCACTAATTTATTAAAGAGTGATAATAGAGGTTATTGGATTCTATTTTGGGAAGCTTTAAGTCATTTGGCATTGCGGAAGGAGTACTTCAAGTTTAATTCATATAGATTTAATTTTGTTATAAGAGACTGTATTCTGTTTGCACTCTAGAATTAGGAAGGTTACTTTCCTGGCTTTTGTATTTCTCAGGAAAAAAAGAATTGGAAGAAACTTAAGAGGTCTGTTAACGCCAGTACCTAAACGTGACATTTAACTTGGCATGGAAGCTATGCTTTAACACTTGAAAAAAGGAATTTTATAATTTCTTTTTCATTGTATGGATGGCCTTGGATTATACAGAGCTTAACATTTATATAAAACACCAGTCTGAGACTGATGAAATGAAACCCTTTTTATTTTAAAAACTGGAAGAATGGCATTTTATTACAGTGTAGTTAAGATTGGCTAAGGCAGTAAATAAAACTTAGAAATGCTCAAATTTGTTGTAAATTGCTTTTATAATCATTAATATATAAAGCATGCTACTACTAATCAATTAGTTTTATGTATTAAGACCTATCAGCATGTCTTTTTTTAGTATCTGGTTGACTTTAACATGATGTTCTCTGTACCATTTAACATTTTCAAGACATATTCTCCCCAAGCAAATTCTGTTGGAACCAAGTGTTTCCAGTTCTAGAAGCTTACTTCTAGAGTCTTCATATGAAATTTACCTTGGGCTTTCACAGGGTTTTAATTTGCACTAAATCTTTTTTCCTGAAAGATTACTTATGTTTAAAGTATAATGTAGTAGTGCTTTTGTCTTACAATTAAACTCTTATAGCACTCATGCATTTTTTGCACTGTCTTTTTTTTTGACTTAAGCTTTTTTCTCTTGGATCAATACCTTTAAATAACATAGGACTTATTAGTTCAAAAGGTAAGGCAACTACTGTAATGTTTAACACGTTGCATAAAATTATTAGATGATGGGATTCTTTGGAAAGTTATAGCTTATGCACAAGTACTATTACAAATTGATCACTGAATTTGATGGAAGAAAAATGGCAATTTCCAGTTTTCTCCAGAATGTTTATGGGGCAGGATATTGAGGGAAGGAAGATTTTGTGGGGATGTTCAATCTTTGTCATCTGCTGGGTTTGCTGTTGAATGTGAGACCACTGTAAGTGCTGGTAGGTGTTTACCATTTTATGTTACAATGCTTTTGGAAAATGTTAAATTGAATTTCATAGCTCAGAGCAATAATGTTAACAAAAGCACTCCTCCTTAACATAAATGCACTTTGTTTCACTATTCCATTTTTTACTTTTGTGTCTCGAGAACTTTTAAAAGAATGTGGGTCACTTAGTGCTGGTCTGCTAAGAGAGAAGTCACCATTACGTTGGGTCATGGTGTGGTGCTAAGCAGGTCTGCTCCTCAACAAATGACCTCTTTGTCTGTAACTAGCTTGTGATTTGCCTTTTTGTTCTAAAAAATCAGAGGCCAGAATTAAATAATGTTTTTTTTTTATTCTATGTTCTGCCATGATTCCATAATGAGATTCTAAGAGTGGCTTGATTCTATAATGGGATAATATAAACTTTCAAAACAATTTAAACTAATCCTTTTCAGACTTATTAAAATATGTGGGACATTCTATCTGGCAGATTTTTCAAAGTTTCCAATTTAATACATTCAGTGGAATAGATTATTTCAGATGAATGCTTTTGTGGCCCAGCTCTGTTGTTTGCCCAGGGATACTGTGTAAATTTATCTCCAAGCCTCAGTTTTTCCAGTTTTACAATTATATTACCTTTCTCAGGTACGGAGATTAAATGATAGTCACGTAAAAAGTGCTTTGAGGTTAGCAGTTCTCGACCTCATTGTGAGGTTAAACACACACTTTGAGGCCCTATCCCAGGCTTATGCAGAATCTTCAGGGGTGGAGCCAAGGAACATTTATTATTAAGATCATTAGGTGACTGATGCTGAGGACTGAAAACGAAAGCTTCACATTTGTTGATATTACCATGTTTAAGAGCTATGGAAATCACGCATATGAAAATATCAAATGTTAATACTTGTATGTGCTGGGCAGACTGAAAGAGGAGAGTGATGTGGCCAGGCTTGTGGGGAGTAGAGACAGCCATCAACCATGATGGGACGAGTCCCCTTTCTCAAAGTTTGCCTGAGCCCCCTGCTTTTGCTTCTGCAGCTCTTCTGGACTTCCCTGACTGATAAACCTAAAGGAGATTTGTTATAGAAGCCCTATGATTTTGGTGACTATTAGGAAAGAGAAGATGAGCAGAAGGGAGGAGTCAAGGTAGGCTAACATAGTTTGTAGATTACAGGACAGCTGTGATCCCATTTATTGAGACTGGAAATCAAGTCATTATTAGCAACTTAAGAGCAAGTTTTGCGACGGAAAGGAAGAATATATAGTTTGGGTATCTAAAACTGAAGTGTGTGCATGATATTCAAATGGGTATATCTAGTAGAGAATCGGAAAATGATTTGGAATTCAGAAGAGGGGTTAGATCTGGAGAGGGCAATGGCATGGGAGTGAATAAGAGCACCTCGGAAAGTGGGAAATGAAGAGAACCAAAGCTCTGCTGTAGGCCACTTGAATGACTGAAAGATTGCATAATTGAACTCCACGAATGCATAGGCCACTTTGCGCCACCTCCACAGCAAGCTGTTCCTTTCTCTTACTAGCGCAGTGGACTTGGGCCTGTGACAAGTTATGCTTCAGTTTTCTCATGTGTAAAATGGAAATAATAGTAGCGCTTATGTCAGGGTTGTGAGGATTAAAGAATTTCTGAAGTACTTACAACAATTACACAAATGCTCAATGAGTTAGTTGTTGTTAACTGCACTGCCTTTATCTATTGATATAAATTCAATTTATGACACTTTATGGTAGAAATTTGATTTCTAATATCAAATTCCCATCCCACTTATAACCAATGGAATCTTCCTCAGTTATTTGAGCCTATGTTGATCACCATCTCTTAATTTATTCTCTGCCATGCAATGTAGCACTTAAATATTGACGCTGTTGCTTTAACTTGTTTATGATATTCATTGAACTTCCTCCCTCAACTGGAATGTAAACTTTCTCAAAGTATTAGAGACAGGCCTTACACTTTTTTTTTTTTTTTTTTTCAATCTTGGCTCACTGCAACCTCTCCCTCCCAGGTTCAAGTAGTTCTCTGTACCTCAGGCTCCAGGGTAGCTGGGATTACAGGCTCCCACCACCATGCCTGGCTAATTTTTGTGTTGTGTTTTAGTAGAGACAGGGTTTCGCCATGTTGGCCAGGCTGGTCTCAAACTCCTGGCCTCAGGTGATCTGCCTGCCTTGGCCTCCCAAAATGCTGGGATTACAGGCATGAGCCACTGTGCCTGGCCAGATCTTACACTTCTATATACAATCATTTTATTTGTCAAACATCAGTTAGTTCTACAGATGTAGCGGCTTAGGATAAACCATAATGTTTTAGAATTGTTTTGGTGCAGAGTAGGAGCTCAATAATATTTGAAAGCATAAATAGATGAAAAATCTAAGATCGCTAAATATTTGTTTCTGCCATGTTCTGACAGTTCTAGCATAAATACCAGGGAAACAATCCTTACTAGGCAGCTTCCAACAGCTCATAAAAATATAAATTATCTTGAAAACTCTTAAATTCTAAAGACTGCCTTAGAAAACAAGTGGGACTTCTTGCTTGGAACTAGGGCGATAGTCTGGCTTTAAGCATGCTACTAGTGAAGAGGAAATTGCAAAGACACATGATTGACTTAGATTTTTCGGTCTTGGTATCCTAATATGTAAAGTGCAGGGGTTAGATTAGGTGATCTTTAAGTTCACAGTTTTCTATCAATAATTATACTAGTACTCATTGGTGATCAGGATACAAATATGTTATCTTACACATAATTTTAAATTACAGAGATGGTAAGAGGCAAGTTTTATAGGGTTTCAAAAATAATGGCAGCAAAATACATGACTATTCCTCTTCCCACTACTCTTGTCTCTACCCTGCCAAAACAACCTGTTAAACTGGCAACAAGTGAAATAATAGTGTATCTTGTCTGACCCATAATTAAGGGGTCTTAATTATTACTCTCTGGGTTCCATGGCTATATGCCACATTAGGGCTTATCTTAGCAGTTAGTAAAATCTCAGCTTTCCAGCTGTGTGACCTTGAACATGCCATTTAACTTTGTTATTTTCTCATCTGCAAAATAAAGCTGTTAATATGAACTAACTTACATAGCACTTTTATGCCAGCCACTGTTCTGTGTGCTTTATGTGATACTAACTCACTTATTAGTATTATTGTAAAATTAAATGAGACCCCCCTCTTCCAAAATACTTAGTACATTGTAACAGAGTAAGCATTCAACATATTGCCTATTTTTTCCTGTGTCTAAAGTACAGAAACTCCAAAGTTTCTAACATTTAAGAGCCTTAAAAAATATTTTGTGAATGGAAAGGTGGTACTGGATTGGGGGAAAAATGAGGTTGGTGATTATTTAAAATGCTGATATTTGATCATTACCGGAATTAAAATGAGTTATCTAGAAGTCAGGATGTCTGTTCCTCAGGAATCACTAAAGGACTTACAAAACAGACTTCAGACCTCAGTTTCCCACTTGGGAAACAGAACTCATGACACTTTGTTACTAACTGCAAAGTAAAGTTGGATGCTTTAGTTATTAGAAATCTTAATAAGTTGAGGTTACTGGAGGTAGTGTATTTTTTTTAAAGGCTGTTAAGATGGTAAGGTAGGAGGAGAGGACCTATGATTTGTTAGAGAAAATGATATAATCATTTAAGTCTATTAGTTTTTTAATCCTTACACAAGGAAATACATAGTATAAAACATAATAGTTTGAATTTTCATTTCAAATGAAAAAATTGTAGAAGAGGTAAATGTGTCTCTGAACTGTACTCATGTTAAAATTCTCATTTCTAAAATCTGATTTTAAGGTCAAGGTCATTTCACTTCTGGGTAAGCAGGAAGATTACGATAATTCAATCAATACCATAAATGCAATTATCTTTTTCTATTAAGTAACAGTTAACATGTAAATAGCATTTACAATGTGAGAGACTTAACTACTTATTAAGTATTATGAACCGCCCCATTTTACAGATGAGGAAAAGGTGCACAGATTAATTAGTCTGTCGGCATTACAGAAATGGGAGAGGAACAGTGACAAGAGTTAAGGGACAAGGAAATACTTCCAACCTCCTTTTCCTCCAGTCTTATTACCACTAGAGAATGATTTCGTAACTGCTGGTGTAGAAGTCTATAATTGCCTATAGCCATTTATTGGTGCCTGTTGAGGATGGGGAGGAAAATGGTCATGTTGGTATTACTTTTGTACTTAAAAGAATGATAATAATTGAAAGGAGAATTGCACCGGTGATAATTATGATCTTTTTGAAGTATTTCCACCAAATCCTACTAGGAATCTTTCTTGTTTTGTGGAATTCTTTGGCCTGAAATAAAAATAAATACAAATGTCATGTTTTGCTTTCATTTCTGGATTAATGTGTACACTCTAATACTTCTCAGAGCTATCTGAAAGAACAGATGCAGCTTGATTTTGACCAATCCTAAAACCTCTTAATAGGATTCAACAGATTTTTATAAAGTGATGCATCAGGGTTCCAGGTGGCTGCCTTATGTGTTCAGCTGTAATTTTATTAGCTTTATTAACTTTGTGACCTTGAACAAGTTATAATTCTTTGAGCCTCAATTTCCTCATCTTCTTGTACGATTTTACTTAAATGTTATCATCTCTTACAATCATTGCTACCTCCATTTCCATTCTGAAAACCCTATTCTCCTTCAGTCGTTTTTCTCCACAGTACTTATCTAACATTACGTAAATTTTATTTATTGTGTGTCTAGAATATATGGTCCATGGAGGCAAAGATTTTTGTGTTTCATTCACTGCTGTAGTCCCAGAATGGAGCACTGCATGACATACAGCAAATGTTCAATAAGTATTTGTTGAATGAATGAATACATAAATCTATAAAATTGGGCCAATAGTGCATACCACATGGTACCCTAGATTATGTGGATTAACTGAGATACTGAATACAGGACATCTAGACAGCCATATAAGAGTAAATTATGTCATTATTCTTGTTACACTTTTTTTTTTTTTTTTTTTAAGACAATCACTCCATCATCCAGGCTGGAGTGCAGTGGCATGATCTTGGCTCAGTGCAACCTCCACTTCCTGGGTTCAAGGGATCTTCCCACCTCAGCCTCTCAAGTGACTGGATCTACAGGTGTCAAAATTAGTCACCACGCCTGGCTAAGTTTTGTGGAGATAGTTCACAATGTTGTCCATGCTGGTCTCCAACTCCTGGGCTCAAGTGGTCCAGCTGCCTCAGTCTCCCAAAATGCTGGGATTACAGGTGTGAGCCACTGGGCCCAGCCAATTGTGCCGATTTTTTAAATGAATAATGAGATACAGATTTTGTTAAGTGTTTTGTGATACAAAAATGTTTCATATTTTAACCCAGTTGAAACTAAATAAAATAGCTCACTTTCATTAACATGCAAATCATTATTAAAAGAATTCAAGGATTGCCAGGTGCAGTGGCTCACACCTGTAATTCCAGCACTTTGGGAGGCCAAGATGGGTGGATCACTTAAGATCAGGAGTTTGAGACCAGCCTGGCCAACATGGCGAAGCCCCTTTTCTACTAAAAATACAAAAATTAGCCAGGTGTGGTGGCGCATGCCTGTAACCCAGCTACTCGCAAGGCTGAGGCAGGAGGATGGCTTGAACTTGGGAGTCAGAGGTTGCAATGAGCTAAAATTGCACCATTGCACTACAGCCTGGCTGACAGA
>NW_016107379.1:2378328-2396046 GCF_001604975.1 Cebus imitator | reverse complement strand
ATATATATATATATATATATATATATATATATATATATAACGATTTCTGCTTCTTATATAGCTATGATACAAACACACTGCTTGCTGTTTACATGGACTTCTGCTATCTGCACCTGGATAAGAAGTAAAATTGTAACATATTTCGATTAACATTCTTCATGTATCAGGTAAGTTTGTTTACTCAATATTTATGGTGACTTTCCACAAGCAAAGTCAACTGTACACCATTACAGTGTATGCTGTAAGTGGCCTTGGTCCTGGTATGCCACAGCTTCACAATTCTAATGCATGTAAGTATGGGAGCCCCAGGTTTATATATCCAAGATACTATTGGTTATTTGCAAGGATCTGGCATATGGAAGCAAGGTGACTTAGTGTACTTTGCAGGACGTTATAATTTATTGAGTGCTTTAGATGCAAGTACTGTATGACACACATGTATTTTCGCATCATAGTATGCAATACTCATCATAATCTTGTGAATATTCCTATTTTACAGTGTTGAGGAAAATGAAGTTCAAATAGGTTTGAGTTACTTGCCCAAGGTTATATAGCTAGTATGTGGTGGAGATGGAATTCAAATCCAGAATTGCATTACTTACCCTGTTGTGTGTAGAAATTTTTTTTCTTTTTTGTAGGAATTTTTAACTAAGGTATGAATGGAGTTTATATTCTCTTAGATGATTTACTTTCTTTTTTATTAATGAAATATGCATATATAGTTTGAAAAGGCAGAATTCTACGAAGTTTATGAGTAAACACGGAAGTCTCTGGTCCTACTCCTTGCCACCCCTGAACCTATTTCTCAGAGGTAACTACTTTTAGTTCTTTTTGTCTGTTTTGTTTATTGCTGTATCCCTGTTATTTAGATCAATGGCCCTCAACTAGGGGTGATTTTGCCTTCCAGGAGACATTTGGCAAAGCCTGTAGACATTTTTGATTCTTACAACTAGAGAGTGTGCTACTAGCATCTAGTGAATAGAAGCCAAGGATGCTGCTAAATATCCTACAATGCACAGGACAGGCCCCCCACAGTACTCAGTTCAAAATGTGCTAAGGTCAAGAAATCTCAACCTAGAACAGTGTTTGATATATAGTGGGTGCTCAATAAATATTTGTTAAATGTACCTCATTTAGAGGTTTACTTTTTCCCTGGAGTTTGTTTTCCTCTGCATTTCTAGAAAGCATATATATTTATTGATTTTTCTGTTTTCATCTATGGAAAAGAGGACTTAACTCTTACCATACTCCCATATTCCCCTTCCTCAAACATCATCTTTTCCTTCTTTTCTGTCTTTTCTGTTTGTTTAATCAAAACTTTGTAAATACTAACTTAGCCATGGATTAAATTGACTTTAATGCATAACTCTTTGGTTTTTCTAGAGCTAATAATATGCTTTTTTTTTTTTTTTTTAACTCTGCTCCTTGCAGAGCAGGGCTACCCCATAGGCACTGTGCCCAGAATAACCATGTACCTATTATTAATTTGGTTGTTACGTCATTACTTCTCTAGAGCTAATAATATATCTATAATTAAACAAGATGTTTTCAATCCATCAACCATTATTTCATTCTCAAACTCTCCAAAGGAGCTGAAAAATATCCCTCTATTGTTCATTCCTGTGTTGGATCTTTCTGCTTTATCTTGAAGAAGTCCTTAATGAAGACTTTTGAAGTGCTGTAGTCTGGTTGGGTGGGGCTCCATACAGGTTTGCTACAGAACTTTAATCTTGGGATCATGACTAATATCCTGGTAATGTCCCCCTCTGGTGTTTTCTATTTTTTCAATCTCATGTCTTTCTTGATTTATTCACTCTTATTGGTGGAAAATACCTGCTAAAAACTTTCTTAGAAAGGATACATGGGAGGTATATTTTTGGGAATGTAAATGCCTAGAAATGTCTTTATTCTACCCTCACAATTGAATTGGTAATTTGGTTGTGTATATAAATCTAGTTTGGAAATCATTTTCCCTCAGAATTTTGAAAGCATTCTTCCATTTTTCTTTAGCTTCCGGTATTGTTATTAAGAAATTCGATAGCATTCTAATTGCCAAACCTTTTCTTTCTTTTGCCTCTCTCTCTGAAAGGTTTCACAGTCCTCTCTTCTTGTTTCATGTTCTGTAATTTCAAAATTACAGGCTTTCCTATGGTCCTGATTTCTGTTTGCTGAATCTAGAAACTCATGTTATTTAGTTGTAGGAATTTTTCTTATATTACTCTGATTTCTTCATTTTCTTTTTTGGGACTCCTGTTATTCATATGTTGGATCTCTTAGATTGATTCTTACTGTCTTTCTCTCTGAATGAATACCTCAACTTAATATTACACTCATTCTATACTGAATTTTGATTTTTCACTATGATTTTAGTTTCCAAAAGCTCTTTTTTTCTGTGAATAAGCTTTCTGTTCTTATTTTAGGAATATATTTTCTTCTATTACTTCTCTCAAGACATTAGAGACTTTTTTTTTTGAAAACTGAAACTTTCTTTTGTTCCTGCTTTATATGTTTTGTCTGAGCTCCTTTCTCCCATTTTTTTTTATTATAAAGAATTTTCTGAAATATCCCATGATCTTTATTGTTGATTTACAAAAATGATGACTGGAAACAGTATGAGTGAGTGAGACCTGTCATTTGGTGGGCTTCACTGTAGAATCATTTGGTGTGGATCTAGCCATTTCATTGAGGGTATCTGTAAGTTTTTTACTTGGACTAGTCAGCTTTTCTAGAGAGGAATTTTCTAATCTCTTGCTGGGGTAAATCTGGGTAGGATATATGTTGGGGAGTGATCACCACATTCAGGTTGTAGACTTCCACTTAAGTTATCTGATATTAATATACTCATCACTCTGGACTCAACTGGACCTCGTTTCTGAGTTTAGAGCCTCTCTACTGAGTTGTCTTTAGAGAATAAAATTTCTTATCCTTTGTCAGGGACAAGGCAGGGAGACAGCATGGCTGTATAAAATAGGGAAGGGGCTCTTTCGGTAACATGTTCCTTTTAAAGACTTTACACGTACTTTTTTAGTTCCAGACTCATACTGTATGTCTATATGTCTACTTTTAGATGTACCATGTGTCTCCAACTTCTTATCCTTTCCAAGGTTCTATGGCTTGGATAATTTGCATTTTAATGCCTCTTCCTGCTATAAACTTATGCTTTGTCTGCTCTACTGAGGCTAATGACAACAGACATCCAGTTTCAGGGTGAAATAAAATATCTTAAAAATGTTCTTTTGCCATAGTTTTCTCAGATTTAGATGTTGCCTCTTTTCCTGTAAGAGACACTTCATACAGTCATATGCTGCATAATGACATTTTGGTCAATCATGGACATATACAATGGTGGTCCCATACAATTATAATGCCACATTTCTCCTGTACCTTTTCTATGTTTACATATGTTTAGATACACAAATACCATTTTGTTTCAGTTGCCTAGAATATTCAGTATGGTAACACGCTGTACAGGTCTGCAGACTAGTAGTAACAGGCTATTCTATATAGCCTAGGTATGTGGTAGGCTAGACCATCTAGGTTTGTGCAAGTGCACTCTATGATGTTCACTCAATGATGAAATCACCTACTGATGTGTTTCTCGGAAAGCATCCCAGTTGTTAAGTGATGCATGACTGTATATCTAATGAAAAAATTAATAGATCCATTGATATGGTGGATTATGGATCTCTATAATCCTACCACTATTACTACCCAGAAATACTAGATAAATGACAAGAAGCAAACTTTTAAATGCAAAACTGAACTTAAAAGAAAGTAAGAGTAAGGCCAGGTGCAGGAAACTAGGAAAGCAGTGAAAATTCACACTGATGCTGCTGCTTCTCTGGATTTGGGACAGTGATGGAGATGTTGGCCTCTGTCATCCATGGCTTGGGATTTTGGTGCTAACAGGGGACAAGAGGCTAAGCCCGGGCTCTCATGAGGAGTACAATGGAGCCACACTGAGGTTCCATCCTTCATGGCTAAATAAAAAACAAGCAAGAAACTAGTAAGTGTTGGAGACAATGTGGAAATATTGAAACTCTCTTACATTGCTAGCGTGAAGTAAAATGGTTCAGCCACATAGAAAACAGTTTGGCAATTCCTCAAAAAGTTAAACATAGAATTACCATATGATCCATCAGTTCTACTCTGTTGTATATACAAAAGAGAATTGTAAACTGGTTTTCAATTATGAACAAAGTTCTATTCAAAAAACAAAAATGTGTACACAAACATTCATAGCAGCATTATTTACAATAGCCAAAAGGTAGAAACAACCCAAATATCTATTAACTGATGACGAGATATGGGAATGGAATATATTTTAGTCTTAAGAAGGAATGAAGTATTGATAAGTGCTACAACATGGATGAAGCTTGAAAGCATCATGCTAAGTGAAAGAAGTCCAATACAAAAGATCACATATAAGTCAATTAATATGAAATATCCACACTTAGTAAACCCATAGAAACAGAAAGCAGATCACTGGTTTTCAGGGGCTGCTTAATGAGTATGGGGTTTCTTTTTGGGGGTGATGAAAATGTCTTGGAACAAGATAGAGGCAATGGGTTTACAACATTGTAAATACACTAATTGCCACTGAATTGTACACTACAGTGTTAACCTGATGTTATGTGAATTTTACCTTGATCAAAAAAATATATTCTGCCCTGCAGTAGAGAACAGATTGTGTATGTAAACTTCCTACTCAAACCTAGTGGCCTCAAGGTTGTTGCAAATAAAGAAAGATTAGGAGTGGGAAAACAGAACTGACCATAAGTGCAGTATGGACTAAATGAATTACAGTCATCTTCCAGTATCCATGGAAAGAGGAGGGCTTGGTTTCAGAACCCCTGAGAATATAAAAATCCAAGGATGCTCAAGTCTCTTATATAAAATGGCATGGTATTTGCATAACCTACGCACATCCTCCTGTATAATTTCAATAATTTCTAGGTTACTTAGAATACTTACTACAAAGTATTATGTAAATAGTTATGTTATATTATTTATTTGTATTTTTTTATTGTTTTTTTTTTTAATTTTTATTTTTTTGAGTCAGGTTCTTGCTCTGTTACCCAGGTTGGAGTGCAGTGGTGCGATCATGGTTCACTGCAGCCTTGACCTCCCAGGCTCAAGTGATCTTCCCACTCAGCTTGTTAAGTAATTGGGACTACAAATGCATGTCACCACACTCAGCTAATTAAAAAAATTTGTTTTAGTAGAGAAAAGGTCTTGCTGTGTTGCTCAGTCTGGCTTCAAACTCCTGAGCTCAAGCAAACCCCCTGCCTTGGCCTCCCAAAGTGCTGGGATTACAGGCATAAGCCACTGTGCCTGGCTTCTGTCATTATTTATATGTGGTATGACTTCTATGTAGAAAATGCAAAGACACTTGTAGACAACAATATTACAATAATAGAGTTCAGCAAGATTTGGGTTATAAAAAATCCTTGTAAAAACTGATGTGTTCGGCTGGGTGCGGTGGCTCACACCTGTAGTCCCAGCGCTTTGGGAGGCCTAGGTGAGCAGATCACTTGAGGTCAGGAATTCAAGATCAGCCTGGGCCAACTTGGTGAAACCCCATCTCTACTAAACACGCACGCACACACACACACACACACACACAAACACACACACACACACAATAGCTGGGCATGGTAGCAGGTGCCTGTAATCCCTGCTACTCAGGAGGCTGAGGCAGGAGAGTCACTTGAAACCGGGAGGCAGAGGTTGCAGTGAGCTGAGATCATGCCACTGCACTCCAGCCTGGACGACAGAGGAAGACTCCCTCTCAAAAAAAAAAAAGAAAAAGAAAAAGAAAAAAACTGATGCGTTCTTATTCAGAAAGAAAATTAATATGGATTTAAAAAACTACTATCAAGCAGAGTCCTATGAATAAAAAATATTAATTTACAATAGCAACAGAAACTGTAAAATATAAAGGAGTAAACCTCACAAAAGGTGTATGAGAACTTTATGGAAAAAATGATAAAAATCTATTGAAAAATTTTATAAGAGACCTAGAAAAAGAGGAGTATCATGTTCAGAGATGGGAAACAATATTTTGAAGATGTCAATTCTCCCTATATTAACATAATTCCCATTAACATACCAATATTTGTGTGAGTGTGAGTGTGTGTGTGTGAGACAGAGACAGAGACAGAGAGAGAGAGAGAGAGAGAGACCTGAGATGTAGATTCTAAAATTCATTGAAAGACAAGCCTTATCAACCCAAATTTTAGTAAGTATAAAGTAGGCAGGCTTTTTCTACAAGATACGAAGAATCCTTCTAAAGACATAGTAACTAAAATGATATAGTACTGGCCCAATGATACATACATAGACCAGTAGAATCAGATATATAAATCAAAAGGGCCAGACGTGGTGGCTCACGCCTGTAATCTCAGCACTTTGGGAGGCCGAGGCGGGTGGATCACGAGGTCAAGAGATCAAGACCATCCTGGTCAACATGGTGAAACCCCGTCTCTACTAAAAATACAAAAAATTAGCTGGGCATGGTGGTGCGTGCCTGTAATCCCAGCTACTGAGGAGGCTGAGGCAGGAGAATTGCCTGAACCCAGGAGGCGGAGGTTGCGATGAGCCGAGATCACGCCATTGCACTCCAGCCTGGGTAACAAGAGCGAAACTCCATCTCAAAAAAAAAAAAATAATATAAATCAAAAGGATAAAAACTATTTGTAATCCCAGCACTTTGGGAGGCCAAGGCGGGTGGATCACCTGAGGTCAGGAGTTCGAGACCAGCTTGGCCAACATGGTGAAACCCTGTCTCTACTAAAAATACAAAATTACCCGGTGTGGTGGTGTGCGCCTGTAATCCCAGCTACTCAGGAGGCTGAGGCACAAGAATTGCTTGAACCTGAAAGGCAGAGGTTGCAGTGAGCCGAGATTGTGCCATTACATTCCAGCATGGGTGACAAGACTGAAACTCTGTCTCGAAATAAATAAATAAACAAACAAACAAATAAAAACCCCACTTTGTCTATGAAAACTTTATATGTGACAGGGTTGGCATTATAAGTCAAGTAGGAAAGGATAATCTAGCTAAGAAATGATGTTTGGACTACTGGTTATACAGAAAATAATAAATGATTCTTATCTCACATACCATATGCAGAAACAAATTCCAGGTATTTCAAAGATCTGTTTGAGAAACACAATTTAGAGCTATTAGGGACAATATAAGAGTATCTTTATAACTTGGGATAGGGAAGAGTCCTTAAATAAGACACAGAAAGCACAAACTATAAAGGATAAGACTGACACATTTGATTACATGAAATTTAAATGATTTTGTCATAAAATGTTACTATACACAAAGTTAAAATTATTTATTAAAAATTATTTTTTTCCCTACCACACTGTTAAAAATTATAACCTGGTAATCCCAAGTATTAGAAAGAATAGACCAGTGTGGTAGCTCATACCTGTAATCCTAGCACTTTGGGAGGCTGAGGCAGATGGATTGTCTGAGCTCAGGAATTCGAGACCAGCCTGGGCCACATGACTAAACCTTGTCTCTACTAAAAATTCAAACAATTAGCCGTGGTGGCCCATGCCTGTAGTCCCAGCTACTCAGGAGACTGAGACATGAGAATTTCTTGAAATTAGGAGGCGGAGGTTGCAGTGAGTGGAGATTGCATCACTGCACTCCAGCCTAGGCAACGGTGCAAGATGCTGTCTTAAAAAAAAAAAAAAGAATGCAGAGTGCAACAGGAACTCTCAAGTATAAATTGGCATAACACTTTGGAGAGCAATTTTGAAATGTCTGGTAAAATTAAAGATGCACATATTTCAAGATTCAGCAATTCTATTTCTATGTTTATATTGTAGAGTAAGGGTCTCCAAAGTGTGGTGTAAGCATATTTAAATGTGGGCATTACCACAGTCTGACAAGAGATACAAAGCTTGGAATGAGACCGTGAGTGGTCTGGGGGTGAGCAGAGGGGAATTTTAAACATGATTCAGTTGTTCTGCGGGATATTATTGAATAATGAAAAGAAATGAGATATTAACACATACAGTGGCATGCATGAATATCAACAACATTGTGCTAAGTGAAAAAAGTCAAACACAAAAGATTATGTACTGTATGATTCTATTTATATAAAATTCTAGAAAAGGCAAAACTATAGTGACAGAAAGCAGATCAGTGGTTGGTGAGGCTGTCAAAGGGCATGAAGATTTTAGGATGAAGGAACTCTTTTATATTTTGATTGTGGTTGCATACTGTATACAGTTACCAAATTCATCAAATGCTACTCTTAAAATGAATGAATATTATCATATGTAAATAATATCTTAATTTTTTTAAGTGAAAAAATGGGGCTAAGAAAAAAGATTTAGGAGGTAGAATCAATAGAACTTGGTATGGGCACATTTTGCTTTACATAGCGGCTGTGTTTCTAGAAAAGATGTATATAAACTGAAAGTGCTCTAAGGGAACTATCCAAATTATTATTCACACAATTTCTAATAGAGAATTTCAAACATACACAAAAGTTGACAGAATGACATAATGAAACCCAATACACTCAACAGCTTTAACAATTGTCAATTTCTGGCCAATTTTGCTTCATTTATATCCCACTCTTACCTTGCTACTCAGTTATTCTGAAGAAAATGCTAGACGTCATATCATTTCAATCATGAAAGTTTTAGTATAAATCTCTAATAAGTAGAGTTTAAAAATAAAATAACCACAATACCATTATTACACCTAAAAAATTAATAGCAATTCTTGAATGCCATCTAATCTCCAGCCATAGTTCAAATACCTAATTATCTCATGAAGTTATAAATTTTCATTTTTACAGTTTGTTTGAATTAAAATCCAAATAAGGACCATACATTGCAATTGATATACCTTTTAATTCCATTTAAAAATTATTATTGGCTGGGCATGGTGGTTCAGGCCGATAATTGCAGCACTTTGGGAGGCTAAGGCGTGTGGATCACCTGACGTCAGGAGTTTGAGACCAGCCTGACCAACATGGTGAAACCCTGTCTCTACTAAATACAAAAAATTAATTAACCAGACATGATGGTGCATGCCTGTAGTCCCAGCTACTTGGGAGGCTGAGGCAGGATAATCACTTGAACATGGGAGGTGGAGGTTGCAGTGGGCCAAGACTGTGCTATTGCACTCCAGCCTGGGCAACATGAATGAAACCCTGTCTCTAAATAAATAAATAAATAAATAAAAATAAACTATTAGTATGGCCAGGCATAGTGGCTCATGCCTCTAATCTCAGCACTTTGGGTGGACTGCTTGAACCTAGGCAACATAGAAAGACCCCATCTCTACAAAAAACACATAAATTAGCCAGGCATGATGGTGAGCCCCTGTAGTCCCAGCCACTCAGGAGGCTAAGGTGAGGGGATTGCTTGAACACGGAAGGTCAAGGCTACAGTGAGTTATGATTGCACCACTGCACTCCAGCTTGGGTGAACGAGTGAGGCCCTCTCTCTATAAAAAAAAAAAAAAAAAATTACTATCATTTTACAGAGATGGAGATCTCACTGTGTTGCTCAGGGTGGAGTGCAGTGAATATTCACAGGCATGATCATAGGGCATTGCAGCCTCAAACCCCTGAGCTCAAAAAACCCTCCTGCCTCAGCCTCTTGAGTAGCTGGGACTACAGGCTTGTGCCGCTGTGCCTGGCTTTAACTTCATTTTTATTTTTATTTTTATTTTTTTTGAGACGGAGTTTCACTCATGTTACCCAGGCTGGAGTGCAATGGCGCGATCTCGGCTCACCGCAACCTCCGCCTCCTGGGTTTAGGCAATTCTCCTGCCTCAGCCTCCTGAGTAGCTGGGATTACAGGCACGCGCCACCATGCCCAGCTAACTTCATTTTTAAAATCAGTTCTCCTTCTCTTCTTTTTACCTTTGTAATTTAGTTGTTGACTAATCTGTATTTTCTTAACGTAAGGATTCCTTCTATTACGCAAATAAGAACCATTTAATTTAGTGGGTTTCTTTTTTTTTTTTTTTGGAGATTTTTTTTTTTTTTTTTTTTTTTTTTTTTTTTCCCATTTATTTATTTTTTTTTTTTTTATTTTTTTTTTTTTTTTTTTTTTTTGGAGACTGTCTTGCTCTGTCACCCAGGCTGGAGTGCAGTGGCATGATCGTGGTTCACTGTAGCCTCAATCTCCCAGGTTTAAGCAATCCTCTTGTCTCAACCTCCCAAGTAGCTGGGTAGCTGAGATTTCCCCAGATGCCTTACCGCTGCGACTGGCTAATTTTTAATTTTTTGTAGAAACAAGGTCTGACTATGTTGGCCAGGCTAGTCTGAAGCTCCTGAGCTTGCTCTGAAGCTGAAGCTCTCCTCTGGCTTTGACCTCCCAAAGTGCTAGGATTACAGGCATGAGCCACTGTGCCTTGCCGTGGGTTTTAAAATTTGGATTGTTTTATAACTATTCTTTTAATATTTTAGTTACATTCCAAGAATTTTTTGATGAAGTCATAGATTGGTGACATAGGATTATCCCACGGTCTGCCTACTGTGTTTTTGGTTTTGACAATTTGTCTCAAGGGCCACAATCCTATGACTTACAGCACTGCTTAGACATCAACATGGTGTGAGTCACTTACAGTTGTTTGGAGATCATCCGTTCTATCAAGGAAAGTATTCAATCTTTCTTCTTTATCCAAAATTTTATCAATATTTTGTGTCATAACATTTTTTACATCAGTCACTTGATGGCTAATTGTGGAAATGGTGCGGTCACCTTGATTTTTATTGTATTTTATCTATATAGAAATAAAATGTAGAAATTTTATTTTTATAAACAAAATCCATTGTAATATGCTGTACAAACTGGAATGATAATGTGAAAGGCATATCTCACTTGTATTTCAGTATGGGGAATCAACTAAATTTCATATTGTCCCACCTTAATCTCGCAAAAAAAAAAAAGGCAGAGGGAAGGGGTATATCAAAGTATTCAATCTGCAGCGGAAAGTTTTAAAAAATTTAAATGTATTTATTTTACAAAATATACTTTATTTTTTTAGAGCAGTTTTAGGTTCACGGTCAAATGGAGCAGAAAGTACACAAATTTCTCATATTTATTCCCTTGGTACAAACACACAGCCTCTCTCATTATCAACATCTTGGACTAGAATGGTACATTTGTTACAACTGATGACCCACAGTCTTTATTACCCACAGTCCATAGTTTACATTAGGGCTCACTCTTTGTGTTGCACCTTTTATGTGTTTGGACAAATGTAAAATGACATGTGTCCACCATTACAGTATTATACAGAATAGTTTCACTGTCCTTAAAATTCTGTGCTCTGCCCATTCATCTCTCCCTCTTACGAGGCGCTGGCAACCACTGACTTTTTCAATCTCTGTAGTTTGTTTTTCCAGAATGTCATAATAGTTGGACTCATATAGTGGGTAGCCTTTTCAGATTGGCTTCCTTCAAGTAGTAATATGCATTTAAGGTTCTTCCATGTCTTTTCATGGTTTGTTGGCTCATTTATTTTTAGTGCTGAGTCACATTCCATTGTCTGGAATTACCACAGTTATATCTATTCACTTACTGAAGGACATCTTGGTTGCCTCCAAATTTTGACAATTACAAGTAAGGTAGCTATAAACATCCGTGATAGTTTTTGTGCAGACATGTTTTCAACTCAACTGGGCAAATACCAAGGAGTATGATTGTTAGATTGTATGGTAAGAGTATGTTTAGTTTTGTTAGAATCTGCCGAATTGTCTTCCAACTTGGCTGTACCATTTTGCCTTCTCACCAGCAATGAATGGAGCTCCTACTGCACTGCATCCTTGCCAGCACCTGATGTTGCCAATCTTTTGGATTTTGGCCATTCTAATAGCTATAGTATTTCTTTGTTAAAACTTGCAATTCCCTAATGACATATAATATTGAGAATCTTTTCATATGTTTATTTACCATTTGTATATCTTTTTTGGTGAGATGTCTGTATAGGTTTTTTTGGCTCGTTTTTTTTTTTAAACCATCATTCTCAATGAGCCACTTGATGCTTATTTTAAAATCAGGTTCTAAAAAATTATTGTTGTTGAGTTTTAAGAATTCTTTATATATTTGGGATAAAAGTCTTGTCAGGTTTGTCCTTTTTTTCTTTGTTTTTTATTTATTTATATTTTGAGACAAGGTCTCACTCTGTTGCCCAGGCTGGAGAGTAGTGGTGCAGTCACAGCTCACTGCAGCCTCAACCTCCTGGGCTCAAGCAATTCTCCCACCTCAACCTCCCAAAGTGTTGGAATTACAGATATGAGCCATGGTGCCCAGCCCTATTAATCTTTTGCAAATTTTTTTTTTTTTTTTTTTTTTTGAGTCGGAGTTTCACTCTTGTTGCCCAGGCTGGAGTGCAATGGCGCGATCTTGGCTCACCACAACCTCCGCCTCCTGGGTTCAGGCAATTCTCCTGCCTCAGCCTCCTGAGTAGCTGGGATTACAGGCACGCACCACCATGCCCAGCTAATTTTTTGTAGTTTTAGTAGAGACGGGGTTTCACCATTTTGACCAGGATGGTCTCGACCTCGTGATCCACCCGCCTCGGCCTCCCAAAGTGCTGGGATTACAGGCGTGAGCCACCGCGCCCAGCTTTTGCAAATATTTTCTTCCAGTCTGTGTCTTGTCTTCTAATTTTTAAGAGTATCTTTCACAGATCATTTAAAGTTTTAAAGTTTGTCATTTTAATAAAGTCTAGCCTATCAATGATTTCTTTCATTGATCATAGCTTTGATGTTGTTTTTAAAAAGCCATTGCCAGCCAAGTATGGTGGATCACACCTGTAATCTCAGCACTTTGGGGAGCTAAGGTAGGAGGACTGCTTAAGACCAGGAGTTAAAGACCAGCCTGGGCAACACAGGGAAACCCTGTCTCTATAAAAAACAAAAAATTAGCCAGGCATATGGCATATGCCTGTGGTTCCAGCTACTTGGGAGGTGGGGTAGGAGGATCACTTGACCTTGGGGGGTCAAGGATGCAGTCAGCTGTGATTGTTCCACTGCACTCTAGCCTGTCTCAATAAGTAAATAAATAAAAAGTCATTGTCATACTCAAGGTCACTGACACGGTTTGGCTGTTTCCTCATCCAAAATCTAATCTTGAATTGTAACCTTAACCCCTATAATCCCCATGTGTCAAGGGAGAGACAAGTTGGAGGTAATTGAATCACAGGGGCAGTTTCTCCCATGCTATTCTCATGATAGTGAGCGAGTTCTCATGAGATCTGATGGTTTTCTAAATGTGTGGTATTTCCTCCTGCGTCATTCTCCTTCTTGCTGCCTTGTGAAGAGGGTGCCTTGCTTTCCCTTTGCCTACTGTCATGATTGAAAGTTTCCTGAGGCCTCTCTGGTCATGTTGAACTGTGAGTCAATTACACTTCTTTCCCAGTCTAGGGCAATACAGCAGTGTAAAAATGGACTAATACAGTCATCTAGATTTTTTCCTATGCTACCTCTTAGGAGTTTTATAGTTTTGCATTTTACATTTAGATTTACAATTCATTCTGAGTTAATTTTTATGAATGGTGTAAGGCCTATGTCTAGATTTATGTTTCTGAATGTGGATGTCTAGTTGTTCCAGCACTATTTGTTGAAACAACTATATATTTCCTCCATCATATTGCCTTTGTTCCTTGACTATATTTACGTGGGTTTATTTCTAGGCTCTCTATTTGATTCCATTGGCTTATTTGTCTGTTCTCTCACTAATACAACACTGTCCTGATTATTGTAGCTTTATAGTCTTGAAGGTGGGCAGTGTAAGTCCTCTAACTTTGTTCTTTTTCTTCAATATTGTGTAGGCTGCTCTAGGTCTTGATGTCTGTGTATAAACTTCAGAATCACTTTTTTGACATCCACAAAATATTATAATAACTTGATTGAGACTACATATCCCAATCAAAAGTTGGGAAGACCTGACATCTTGACAATATTGAGTTTTGCTAACCATGGAGTTGGAATATCCCTCTATTTATTTAGTTCTTATTTGATTTCTCCCATCACTGTTTTGTAGTTTTCCTCGTACAAATCTTGTGCATAGTTTGTTAGATTTACACCTAAGTATTTCAGTTCTTGGCTGTTAATTCAAATGGTGTTTGTGTTTAATTTCAAATTCTACTTGTTCATTGCTGATACATAGGAAAGAAGTTGACTTTTCTATATTTATCTTATATCCTGCAACATTGCTATAATCATTAATTAGTTACAGGATTTTTTTTAAATGATGATTTTGGCTTTTGTTCTTTTCTTTTCTTTCTTTCTTTTTTTTATTTTTTTTTTGAGATGGAGTCTTGCTTTGTCACCCAGGCTGGAGTGCAGTGGTACGATCTTGGCTCACTGCAACCTCTGCCTCCAGGGTTCAAGTGATTCTCCTGCCTCAGCCTCCCAAGTAGCTGGGATTACAGGCTCGTGCCACCACGCTTGGCTAATTTTTGTATTTTTAGTAGAGACGAGATTTCGCCATATTGGTGAGGCTTTTCTTGAACTCCTGACCTTGTGATCTGCCCAGCTTGGCTTCCCAAAGTGCTGGGAATACAAGTGTGTGCCACTGTGCCTGGCCTGGATTTTCTATGTATAACATGATCATGTTATCCACAAACACAGCTTTATTTCTTCTTCCCAATCTGTACACATTTTATCTCCTTTTCTTGTCTTACTGCATTAGCTCAAACTTCTAGTCCAATGTTGAAAAGCAGTGAGGAGGCTGGGTCAGTGGCTCATGGCTGTAATCCCACCATTTTGGGAAGTTGAGGGGGGTGGATCACATAATGTTGGGAGTTTGAGACCAGCCTGGCCAACAGTGAAACGCTGTCTTTACTAAAAATGCAAAACTTAGCCAGGTGTTGGAGCATGTGCCTGTAACCCCAGCTACTTGGGAGGCTGAGGCAGGAGAAGTTCTTGAATCCAGGAGGTGAAGGCTTCAGCGAGCTGAGATCATGCCATTGCACTCCAGCCTGGGCAACAGAGTGAGACTTCATCTTAGGAAAAAAAAAGAAAAGAAAGAAAAAGAGATGGGGATGGTGGATCATGTCTGTAATCCCAGCACTTTGGGAGGTTGAGGCGGGTGGATCACATAGTCAAGAGATTGAGACCATCCTGGCCAACATGGTGAAATCCTGTTTCTACTAAAAATACAAACATTAGCTGGATGCGGTGGCACATGTCTAGTCCCAGCTACGTGGGAGGCTGAGGCAGGAGAATCACTTGAACCCTGGAGGTGGAGGTTGCACTGAACTGAGATTGTACCACAGCACTTCAGCCTAGTGATAGAGCAAGACTCTGCCTAAAGAAAAAATAAAAGAAAAGCAGTGAAGAGTGAAGAGAGAGGACATTTCTTCCCTTGATCCTGATTTTAGTGGAAAAGCTTTGAATTTCTCACCACTAAGTATGATATTAGGTAAGTTTTTTGTAGATATTCTTTTTTTTTTGAGACAGGGTCTACTCTGTCACCCAGACTGGAGTGCAGTGACATAATCTCGGCTCACTACAACCTCTGCCTTCAAGACTGAAGCGATTCTCATGCCCTAGCCTCCCGAGTAGCTGGGATTACAGGTACATGCCACTGTGCCTGGCTAATTTTTGTATTTTTGGTAGAGACGGAGTTTCAACATGTTGGCCAGGCTGGTTTCAAACTCCTGACCTCAAGTGATCCACTTGCCTCGCCCTACCAAAGTGCTGGAATTACAGGCATGAGCCATCACACCCAGCCGATATTCTTTATCAACTTGAGGAAGTTAACCCCCATTTCAAGCTTTTTTTTTTTTAAAAATCAAAAATAGGTGTTGGATTTTGTCAAAGGCTTTCTCTGCATCTATTGATATGATCATTAGATTTTTCTTCTTTAGCCTATTGATATCAATTAAAAATTGATTTGAAAATCAATTATACTAATTATATTAATTGACTTTCAAATGTTGAACAAAGCTTTTATACCTGGGATAAATCCCACTTGGTTTTGGTGATCATTTTTCTTTTTCTTTTCTCTTTTTTTTTTTAGTCTCTTTAATGGGTGTAATTTTTTTGATACATTGTTGTATTCAACTTGTCAATATTAGTTGATATTTGCATCTATGTTCACAAGAGATATTGGTCTATAGTTTTCTTGGCTTGTAATGTATTTGGTTTAGAATATTAGGGCAATGTTGTCGTCAGAGAATGAGTTAAAAGGATTCCCTCTGTTTCTATCTTCTGAAAGACATTGTAGAAAATGGATAACATTTCTTCCTTCAATGTTTGATAGGATTCACGAGTGAACTCATCTAGGCCTGGTGCTTTCTGTTCTGAAAGGTTATTAATTATTGATTCAATTTCTTTAATAGATATAGGCCTAATCAGATTATCTATTTTTGATACATTGCCTATTCAGTTTTGGCAATTATAGCTTTCAAGGAATTAGTCATTCATCTAGGTCATAAAATTTGTGAACATAGTGTTGTTCATAGAATTCTTTGGTTACATTTTTAATATCCAAGGGATCTGTATGTCTCCTCTTTCATTCCTGAAATTAGTAATTTGTTCCTTCTCTCTTTTTTTCTTAGCCTGGTTAGAAGCTTATTGATTTTATTGATCTTTTCAAAGAAATAGCTTTTGGATTAATTGATATTTCCTGATTTCAATGTCTATTTATGCTCCAATTTTATTATTTATTTTCTTCTGCTTACTTTGGGTTTAATTTGTTCTTCTTTTTCTAGTTTCCCAAAGTGGAATCGTAGATTGTTGATTTTAAAGGAATGCTTCCAGTTTTTGCCCATTCAGTATGATATTGGCTGTAGGTTGTTGTTTTGCCCATTCAGTATGATATTGGCTGTTGTAAATAGCTTTAATTCTTTTGAGATATGTTCCTTTGATCCCTAGTTTATTGAGAATTTTTAGCATAAAGGGCTGCTGAATTTTGTTGAAGGCCTTCTCTGCATGTATTGAGATAATCATGTGTTTTTTGCCTTTGGTTCTGTTTATGTGGTGGATTACATTTACAGACTTGTGTATGTTGAATCAGACTTGCACCCCTGGAATGAAGCCTACTTGATCATGGTGGATAAGCTTTTTGATGTGCTCTTGCAATGGGTATGCCAGTATTTTATTGAAAACTTTTGCATCTATGTTCAGCTTGGATATTGGCCAGAAGTTTTCTTTTTCTGTTGGGTCTCTGCTGGGTTTTTGTATCAGGATGATGTTGGTCTCATAAAATGATTTGGAATGGATTCCCTCTTTTTGTATTGTTTGTAATAGTTTCAGAAGGAACATTACTAGATCCTCTTTGTATGTTTGGTAGAATTCAGCTGTGAACCCGTCTGGACCTGGACTTTTTTTGGTTGGTAGGCTATTAATTGCTGCCTCAACTTCAGCCCTTGTTTTTGGTCTATTCAGGGTTCAACTTCTTCCTGGTTTAGGCTTGGGAGGGTGCAAGTGTCCAGGAATTTATCCATTTCTTTCAGGTTTACTGGTTTATATACATAGAGTTGTTTGTAGTAATCTCTGATGGTAGTTTGTATTTCTGTGGAATCGGTGGTGATATCCCCTTTATTGTTTTTTATTGCATCTATTTGATTCTCCTCACTTTTGTTTTTTATTAATCTAGCTAGTGGTCTATTTTGTTGATCTTTTCAAAAACTCAGCTCCTGGATTTATTAATTTTTTGAAGGGCTTTTTTTTTTTGTCTCTATCTCCTTCAGTTCTGCTCTGATCTTAGTTA
>NW_016107379.1:2361972-2378228 GCF_001604975.1 Cebus imitator | reverse complement strand
TTTTTCGAGACAGAGTCTTGCTTTGTTGCCAAGTGCCAGGCTGGAGTGCAGTGACGTGATCTTGGCTCACTGCAATCTCCAACTCCCGGGTTCAAGCAATTCTTCTGCCTCAGCCACCCGAGTAGCTGGGACCACAGGTGTGTGCCACCATGCCCAGCTAATTTTTGTATTTTTTAGTAGAGACGGGGTTTCACCATGGTCTTGATCTCTTGACCTCATGATCCGCCTGCCTCAGCCTCCCAAAGTACTGGGATTACAGGTGTGAGCCACCGTGCCTGGCCTCAAAGAACATCTTTATTTCTGCCTTCATTTCATTGTTTATCCAGTCGACATTCTAGAGCCAGTTTCTGAATGACATCATGCTGTTCTGAGTTAATTTCTTAATTCTGAGTTCTAATTTGATGCCCTGTGGTCTGAGAGACTGTTATGATTTCTGTCCTTTTGCATTTGCTGAGGAGTGATTTATTTCCAACTATGTGGTCAATTTTAGAGTAGGTGCAATGCGGTGCTGGGAAGAATGTATATTCTGTGGATTTGGGGTGGAGATTTCTGTAGATGTCTATTAGGTCCACTTGGTCCAAATCTGAGTTCAAGTCCTGGATATCCTTGTTAATTTTCTGTCTTGTTGATCTGTCTAATATTGACAGTGGAGTGTTAAAGTCTCCCTCTATTATTGTATGGGAGCCTAAGTCTCTTTGTAGGTCATTAAGAAGTTGCTTTATGTACCTGGGTTCTCCTGTAATGGGTGTGTATATACTTAGGATCATTAGCTCTTCTTGATGCATTGATCCTTTTACCATTATGTAATACCCTTCTTTGTCTCTTTTGATATCTGTTGTTTTAAAGTCCATTTTATCAAGAGACTAGGATTGCAACTCCTGCTTTTTTTTGTTCTCCATTTCTTTGATAAATCTTCCTCCATCCCTTTATTTTTAGTTTATATGTGTCCTTCCATGTGAGATAGGTTTCCTGAATACAGCACACCAATGGGTCTTGACTTTTTATCCAATTTGCCAGTCTGTGTCTTTTGATTGGGGCACTTAGTCCATTTACATTTAAGGTTAATATTGTTATATGTGAATTTGATCCTGACATTTTGATGTTAGCTGGCTGTTTTGACTATTAGTTGATGCATTTTCTTCATTGTGTTGATGGTCTTTACCATTTGGTACATTTTTGGAGTGGCTGGTACTGGTTGTTCCTTTCCTTGTTTAGTGCTTCTTTCAGGAGCTCTTATAAGGCAGGCCTGGTGGTGATGAAATCTCTCAGCAATTGCTTATCTGTAAATAATTTTATTTCTCCTTTGCTTATGAAGCTTAGTTTGGCTGGATATAAAATTCTGGGTTGAAAGTTCTTTTCTTTAAGGATGTTGAATATTGGCTGCCACTCTATTCTGGTGTGTAGGGTTTCTGCCAAGAGATTCACTGTGAATATGATGGGCTTCCCTTTATGGGTAACCTGATCTTTCTCTCTGGCTGTCCTTAGCATTTTGTCCTTCATTTCAACCCTGGTGAATCTGATGATTATGTGCCTTGGGGTTGGTCTTCTTGAAGAATATCTTTGTGGTGCTCTCTGTATTTCTTGGACTTGAATGGTGGCCTGCCTTGCTAGTTTGGGGAAGTTCTGGATAATATCCTGAAGAGTGTTTTCCAGCTTGGATTCATTCTCTCCATCACATTCAGGTACACCTATCAAATGTAGATTAGGTCTTTTCACATAATCTCATATTTCTTGGAGGCTTTGTTCACTTCTTTTCACTCTTTTTTCTCTATTCTAGCCTTCTCAATTTATTTCACTGAGTTGATCTTCAATCTCTGATATCCTTTCTTCTGCTTGGTCGATTCTGCTATTGAAACTTGTGTATGCTTCTTGATTCCCATGCTGTGTTTTTCAGCTCCATCAAGTCATTTATATTCTTCTCTAAGCTGTTTATTCTAGTTAGCATATCATCTAACCTTTTTTCTAGGCTCTTAGTTTCTTTGCATTGGGTTAGCACATATTCTTTTAGCTCTGAGAAGTTTGTTATTACCCACCTTCTGAAGCCTGTTTTAATCAATTCATCAGATTCATTCTCCATTCATCTTTGATCCCTAGCTGGTAAGGAGTTGTGATCCCTTGGAGGAAGAGAGGCATTCTGGTTTTTGGTGTTTTCATCCTTTTTGTGCTGGTTTCTTCCCATCTTAGTGGCTTTATCTACCTGTGGTCTTTGTAGTTGGTGATTTTCGGATGGGGTCTTTGAGTGGACATACTTTTTGTTGATGTTGAAGCTATTTCTTTCTGTTTCTTAGTTTTCCTTCTAACAGTCAGGCCCCTCTGTTGCAGGACCGCTGGAGGTCCACTCCAGACCCTGCTTGCCTGGGGATCACCCATGGGGGCTGCAGAACAGTAAGAGTTGCTGCCAGTTTCTTCTGTTATCTTCGTCCCAGAAGGGTACCCGCCAAATGTTGGCCTGAGCTCTCCTTTATGAGATGTGTCTTTGGGTATACAGGGGTCAGGGAGCTGCCTGAGGAGACAGTCTATCCCTTATAAGAGCTCAAGTGCTGAGCTGGGAGCTTGGTTGTTTCGTACAGAGCTGCTGGGCAGGTACGTTTAAGTCTGCTGCAGTGGAACTCTTAACTGTCTCTTTTCCCAGGGGCTCTGACCTAGGAATGTTGGCCTTATTTATAAGTTCCTGTCATGCTGCTGCCTTTTTTCAGAGATACCCTGCCCCACATGGAGTAGTCTAGTCACAGTCTGCCAGCAGAGGTGTTGCTGAGCTGCTGCAGGCTCTGCCCAGATGCTGTGTGAACTGCCTCGGTATTGGTGGACTGCCTCAATAGTGGCAGACGCCCTTCCTCACACTGAGCTGTACCATCCCTGGTCCAGCTGCACTTGCTGCGAGACTCTCAATCCAGAGCATTTTGCTTGTTTTGTGGGGGTGGTACCTGCCGAGCCAGATCGCCTGGCTCCCTGTCTCAGCCCCCTCTCTTTCAGTTGAATGGGCAGCTCTGTCTCCCATTCCAGGTGCCACTTGAAACGGCCACCTAGATTTGTGTGAGTTTCTGTGTGCCAACCCCCGGCACCAGCTGTGCTGAAAATGTGTGGCGCTTTTTGGCCCAGGAATTTCCTGGTCTGTGGGAAGTGAAAACTTCTTTGGAAATGCAGTTAGCACTCACCCTCTGTGTTGTTCTTGCTGAGAACTACACTCTAGAGCTGTTCCTATTCAGCCATCTTGGATCCTCCCATCTCTCTTATTTTGGGCTTAAGAAAAATTAGTGGGTTTAGGTGTTTTGAGCCAGTTTCATCCATTATGAAGTTCTGTATCAGGTTTTTACCTAATTTTTTTTTATCAGCAATTGATGATGATTGTGTAGGTCCATTATTTCATTAGGGATTGCACAATGGTGATATTTTATCACCTCTTCATCATTTATTAGCTAGAATACTTCCATAAAAAAAATGACTTTTCCCTATCAACTATCTGGTTTGTTTGAGGTACAGTTTATACAGGAATGTTAGAATAAATGCTTGATTCCTTCCTTTTATGTTTTCTGAGTAATGAGGTGGATCAGTAGTACTTATCAAAGTTGACTGATGAAAAATTTTTACACCTTTGGTAGTATCTAGGAACTCATGGAGTTTAACCTATTTGGTGAGTTAAAATTCACTGTAGTTAGGGTCCTTTTTGATGCTCAAATGATTCTATTACTGGCCAGAAGCAACTTTTTCAAGTTGTCTCCTAAAGTCTTTTGACATGAGCACAGACTTTCATACCATCCTTGTGTTTGATAGGACAACATATTTCTGGCTTATGTATTTCCTTTCCCATATTTGGAATCAGGCTTGATTTCTTTGAGGGGAGGGTGCTGAAGGAAAGTGCTGAAGGAAAAAAGTATTTAGAGACTATAATCTAGAAACTAAGGTGGCTCACTACTGTTGAGGTTGGTCATTGTTTCTAGGCTTTTTTAGTGGATAGGGTAGGAAATTTTTTTTTTTAAGAGAAAATACATCATTCATGTGATATATTTTCAAGGAAATATTTTACAGTAAGTACATTTCTTTCTTTTTTTTTTTCTTGAGACAGGATCTGGCTCTGTCTTGCAGGTTGGAATGCAGTGGTGTGATCTCTGCTCACTGCAACCTCTGCCTCCTGGGTTCAAGCCATCCTCCCACCTCAGCCTCCTGCTTGCCTGGGGATCACCCATGGGGGCTGCAGAACAGTAAGGGTTGCTGCCAGTTTCTTCTGTTATCTTCGTCCCAGAAGGGTACCCGCCAGATGTTGGCCTGAGCTCTCCTTTATGAGATGTGTCTTTGGGTATACAGGGGTCAGGGAGCTGCCTGAGGAGACAGTCTATCCCTTATAAGAGCTCAAGTGCTGAGCTGGGAGCTTGGTTGTTTTGTACAGAGCTCTCCTTTATGAGATGTGTCTTTGGGTATACAGGGGACAACAAGTCATACTACCATGCCCAGATAATTTTATTTTTTTGCATTTTTTTTTTTGTAGAGACAGGGTTTCACCATGTTTCCCAGTCTGGTGTGGAACTCCTGAGCTCAAGTCATCCGTGTCCACGTTGGCCTCTCAAAGTATTGGGATTACAGGCATGAGACACTGTGCCTGGCCCTAATTTTCAACTAAAATTTGGGATTATAAGTTTCACTTGATTTTTTAAAAAATTTTATATTTGCAACTCTTCTTTCTGAAAACCTTGAGTCTTTTTTTTTTTTAATTGCATTTTAGGTTTTAGGGTACATGTGAAGGACACGCAAGATTGTTGCATAGGTACACACATGGCAGTGTGATTTGCTGCCTTCCTCCTATCACCTATATCTGGCACCTCTCCCCATGCTATCTCTCCCCAACTCCCCACCCCCCGCTGTCCCTCCCCTAGATTCCCCCAACAGACCCCAGTGTGTGATGCTCCCCTCCCTGTGTCCATGTGTTCTCATTGAAAATCTGATGTTCAGGATATATCATTAATTGACAGAAGCCAGGTGGAGAAAAGTGTGCATAATGTGCTATTATTTATCTATCACATCATAAGCTACCATACGGAAGTTCGAACATATATACAGTAGTCTGTCTTATTTGTGGCTTCACTTTCTGTGGTTTTAGTTACTCATGATCAACTGCAGTCCAGAATAGGTGAGTAAAATGCAATGAGATATTTTGTGAGAGAGAGAGAAATGACATTCACATAACTTTGTTACAGAATATTGTTATAATTGTTGTATTTTATTATTGGTTATTGTTGTTAATTTAATTTCTTTTTGTACCTAATTTGTAAATTAAAGTTTATAATAGATATATATGTATAAAAACACATAGTATATGTTATAGGATTTGGTACTATCTGTGGTTTCAGGTATTCACAAAACTGGGGGTACCTCAGATAAGGGAGGGCTACTGTATGTACTCTATATTGTAGTCTTTTTTTTTTTTTTAAGACAGCGTTTGGCTCTCTCATCCAGGCTGGAGTGCAAGTGTAATCTCTGCTCACTGCAACCTCCACCTCCTGGGCTTAAGCCATCCTCCCACCTCAGCCTCCCAAGTAGCTGGGACCACAGGTGTGTGCCACCACATCCAGCTAATGTATTCTTACAGAATGTATTTCTTTTCTTTTCTTTTTTTTTTTTTTTTTAAGAATGTATTTCTTATAGGAAAAAAGAAAAGGAAAATAAAGAAAAACCAAAAACTTGTTCAAAATGGTTACCTACACTGGGGGAAAGAGAAGTGAGGAGAGGAACAGAATGAAAATTAGACTTCTTGAAGGAACTGCTTTGCAGATTTGACTTTGGAACCATATGCATGTTTTGTATAATAAAAATGTTATTAATTAAACTTTCAAAAAAGTAACCATTAGGACCTGGCACAGTGGCTCACGCCTGTAATCCCAGCACTTTGGGAGGCCAAGGCAGGTGGATCACAAGGTCTAGAGATAGAGACCATCCTAGCCAACATGGTGAAACCCTGTCCCTACTAAAAATACAAATATTTATGGGTGTGGTGGCACGTTCCTGTAGTCCCAGCTGCTCGGGAGGCTGAAACAGAAGAATAGCTTGAACCTAGGAGGTAGAGGTTGCAGTGAGCTGATATTGCACCACTGCACTCCAGCCTAGTGACAGAGCAAGACTCCGTCTCAAAAAAAAAAAAAAAAAAAAAAAAAAAAAAAGTAACCATTAGAAATCAGAAACAAAATGAGAAAGAGGCAAGAGATGATGGTGGCTTGGTAACTATGTGGAGAAGAAAAGCAATGGGATTTGCCAGTGGATTGGATTTCAATGTAAAAGAGACAAGAGTCAAGAATATAGGTTTTAGGAAAGGTGACATGTGGAAGACTTCTGTGAGAGGCTTAGTTTTGGACATAAGATTGAGATACTTTAATTAGACATTCAAGCAGAGTGGAACAAGTGGATATACAAGTCTAGAGCTCAGAGAAAAAGGTCTTCAAAAGATTCAACTTGGAATGTAGAACATAGGTAAGCAAACAGCAAATGAGGAAAGTATCTCTTTTTAAAATCATTTCAGCTAATTTTGTCTGTGAAGACAAAACTAGATTATTACCATTTTGCACTCCCTAATAAATTAGTGGCTCTTGGGCCTAGCAATGAGCATCGATGGCTGTTAACATCTCAAAAGGAGATATAATCAGATACTATGTACAATCTGATGGAAAAACACTTGTACTATAGTCCTGCTGAAGGGATTGAGCCTCTGGGTCAGCTGCTTGGTAAATGGTGAACTGAATTTTGAGTATGAAATCAGCAAAGCTACACTGTGGGAAACTCTGTCAGTTATTCAACAATAAATTGCAAGGAAAAAAAAGAAATGAAGGGGGAATGAGTGGATTTAAAGAGATTTAAAAGACATCAAATATAAAAATGGGCAGGGCTGGGCTGTCATCTGAGGATGTGTATTTGGGTGCTGAGGCAATGAAGAAACAGGGAAATGACTACTACAGAAGCTGGGATGGTGTTGGATTTTGCAGGGACAGAGGAAGCAGAGATTGGGAGAGGACAGGACATATGGTGGGGGTGGCTGGCAGGACTCCGCTTTCTTTGGCCTAGGTGATAGTTGCTGCTGGAGGATTCCCTTGCAACACCTCACAAAGCTATACATTCATTAGATTGACTTCTTTGTATCTCTGTTTTACTTATAAAACAAACCTACTCTAAAAAAATGAAGAGCCTTAAAAATAATAGAAGCTTTCTTTTCCCTCAATTCTTCCTTTACTAGCAACTGTTTTCAAGGCTGATTTAGGCCATACCATGTAATTTCTTAAGTGAAGCTTAAGAGTGATGTCCACGGTTTTTGTTGTTGTTGTTGTTGTTTTGTTTTGTTTTGAGACAAGGTCTTGCTCAATTGCCCAGGCTGGAGTGCAGTGCTGAGATCACAGCTCACTGCAGCCTCAACCTCCCTGGTTCAGTCAATCCTCCCACCTCAGCTTCTCGAGTAGCTGGGACCATACAGGTATTTGCCACCATAGATGGTTAATTTTTTTGTAGAGACGAGGTTTCACCATGGTGCCTAGGTTTGTCTCAAACTCCTGGGCTCAAGGGATCTGCCTGCCTTGGCCTCCCAAAATTTTGGTATTACAGGTGTGAGCCACCATGCCCAGTCAGTCACTGTTCTTGTTCTTTTTAAAGATATTTTAAGGTAGATGTTTCCTTTTCTATTAATGAAATGTTTTGGGTATACCCAAAAGAATGAAGAACAAGATAATAAGAACACTTTAGACATGCTACCCAGTTACAGATACTGTTAATTTATCTCCTGTATACCCTTCCTCAAATTTATTTTCTCTTTTCCATTTGAAGAGGTAAACACTATCTTAATTTGGTATTTATCATCCCCATTCGTGATTTTATACTTTACATATAGAAGTTCTCCTTTCTGAGGGTTCAATCAAGAGTATGTGTAACTAGTATTTATGTCATCATCAGAATTATTTTCTGGTAATTGTTCAAAGCAGATTCGTATTAGAACTTATCTTAGGTCCCCATTTGAATTATGGTCTTTGGTTCAGCTCTAAGAAGCACGAATCTAAGCACTTTTGCTGCTGCTTCCTAAAAATAAATTGTCAGCATTTACTTTGCAGAAGATTGTAGTGTCTTTCATTATTCACCTCCTATATTTACCAATGTTCTGATTAGTTTATTAAGAAAAACCAGTTCACTAGGAGAACTAATGAGTGGGGATTCATAATGCATGATAATAGTCAAGTAATCCTGAAATATTCATACGGGTCTAAAGAAAAATATTAAAGTCATATAAATATGCATATAGTATATGTATATACATGTATGTGTGCAAATATAGGTTGCACTACATAAACTTATTTTATAGTCATATCTTATACATGGTTTCAAGGCTGGGAAGCACTATCTAATCAAACATCTTTTCAGTAACCACTAGCTACTGAAACTATAAATAAAATGTTAACAGTCAAGGATATTCAGCTTTTATTTTCTGAATACCCTAAGCAGTCTTCTTACCTTATTTTTTAAGATAAAATTTTTTATTCACTATTGTTCACTGATCTCTTTCTAAAAACCAAACAACTGCTAAGAACTCTTACACCTGTTTCTTATAAGGTTCATTCTTTGGGGAGAAATTTGCAAGATGCTATGACTATCCAGAATACCTTAAATGTAGTCAATTATATGAAGTCCCATTAATTTAATTTAGAAGTGTGAAAGAAATCTGAAAGTTACCCAAGAAGCCTTGAATGGCCATAATACCAATTAGCTTTTCCATTTTCACAAAATAACATGAAATAAAAACTTTCATGGAAGGGTAAAAGTTATTATTAATCGTAGAAAGTAAAGCCTGAAACTCTTGGTATTGCCTGTAAAGTCCTGGTAATATTTTCTAGGGAAGGATTTCCTAAAAAACTTGAAAAATTAAAGAAATACATAAACTTGCAGTTATTAGTAATAGAACATATCCCCACCTTTTCCCCCCAAGTGTCTTTTTTAGTGTATAGCATAAACATGGTATCTTAGCAAAATTTGAAACAAAACAAATGGCAACATGAGGTGGTAAATGAGTGACAAAGTGGGTTCTAGTAGTGTTTCTAGAATTAATGTGTTGCTGGACTTCATGACTTGTCTGGGTCTGTTTACTTGTGGGAAGAATGAAGACATTGGACAGATGAGCTCTAGAACCCTGTTCAGCACTAGTATTCTAGAATAGCAGTTAGTTGGATCTCATGATTAAACTTTGGTACTAATATTTTTCAAATGGATATAAAATTTTTTATATCCTTGGCATGGAAGGAAAACATGATACCTTTTCTTTCCTTTTAACCTGAACTATCCCTTGAAGCTCCTTGCTATTCTTTTTCTCCTCCCTTGCCAGCTTCCTGCACAGCAGTCATTCCAAGACTTTAATCCTCTCCTCCAATTATAGACTGCCCTACCCGCTCTACTTTCTTCCTTTCCTGTATGCTTCACCAAGAGAGGCCACTTAAGGCTTATGAAAGGTTTTAGCTTTCTCTCTCCTTCCTTAAATGACAAATTAAACAAACATTTATTGAGAACTTACTGCCTATTATGTATTAGGCATTGTATACTGGAAAGACAGAGATGAAGACTATCCCTGTCCTCGAGTTTGATGGCAGAGACAGACAAGCAAAAGAAGATTCTAATTCAGCCTGGTAAGTAGTTTGGTAGAGGAATGTATATTAAATTGTGTGTAGGGGAGGCTTCAAGGAGAAAAACTGAGAAAAGTCTCAAAGCATAGACGTTATACTGCTCCAAAATGGAGAAAAGTAATGTCCAGGTAGAGGGAACAGGAGATGCAAAGAGAGACCTTGGTGAGATTGGAGAACAGCATGAAGTTTGGGATAACTGGAGGACGTGGGTATGTTGGGAAGCTAGGGAGATAATCAGAGAGGGTCTTGAGTGCCAGGCTAAGGAGAGTAGGTAATATAATCAGTAGCCACCAAATTATTTTAAGCAGGGGAATGATATGATCCTATTTGCTTTTAGTAACTATCACTGGAGCAGCAGTGTGAAAACTGTTTTTTAGTAGGACAAGGCTGAAGTCTGGGAGATTAGTTAAGAGGCATTTTCAATAAGCCTGGTAAGAGGGGCTGGGATGAAGACACAGTTCAGAAACAAGGAGACACAGTTGAGATATACTTAGGAGATACAAAACTGATAGAATTGGGTGATGTATGAACAGATGTGAAGGGGAAGAAGGGAAACAATTGAAGGTGACTCTCAGTTTCCAGGTTGAATAGCTCAGTAGAGCTACTAAGCAAGATTAAAAATACAGTCACGTGTCACTTAACAACAGAGATACGTTCTAAGAAATGAGTCATTAGCCGATTTCCTTGTGCAAACATCATAGAACGCACTTACACAAACCTAGGTGGTCTAGCCTATTACACACCTAAGCTATATGGTATTATCTATTGCTCCTATGCTACAAACCTGTACAGTATGTTACTGCACTCAGGTCTGTAGGCAATTCTAACACAATGGTATTTGTGTATGTAAATGTCATAAACATAGAACAGGTACAGTAAAAATGTGGTATTATAATCTTATGAGCCCTGTCATGTATGTGGCCTGTCATTGGCCAAATCATTAGGCAGTGTATGACTGTATATGAGGAGGAATCTGTTAAGAAAGACAATTAATTTAGTTCTGGACATGACATGTTCTATGAGGCAATCTATCTCAGGAGAGAGAACTTTGGAAGTGGGTTTGGCTGTAATCGGAGGAAAGGTGTCCACGGATGTGAATGAGTGTGTGTAGTTAAAAGAGGACTACAATGAGAACCTTATGGAACACAGCAAGTGAGGGACTGGTAAAGACGGGAGCCCCAGGAGGACACTGAGTCACATGTCTATATCCACACTCTCCTTTCCTGAAGACAAAGAGGGTATTCCCCTAATCCAAGGCTCACATCCCTACTACCAAATTGGATTCCATCCTTTTGTGCCCCTTCAAGCCTTACTCCACCAATAGCCCCCTCCTCTCTCATATCTTCTACCTCTTCTTTCCATTAACTTAACATACATGTGAAAGTTTTCCCTATATTAAAGAAATATAGGGAAAGATCCAGGTGCCTTCCTGGATCATGCTGCTTCTAGCTTTCACTCCATCTTATTCCCTTTCCAAATTTTTGAAGGAACTGCCTAACCTCATTCTTCCTACTTCCCTATCTCTCACTCACTTGGCCTAAAGCAACTGGGCTTCTGCCTCTGCTGTTCTCCCAAACTGCTCACAGTACAATCATCAGTCATCTTCCCATTGTAGAGTCCAATGAACACCTTTTAGTTCTTGCTCAAGGTGTTGACTGGACTAGACATGAGCTTACTGGGGACACACTCAACTTACTGGGGATATGAGAAATTCTTGTAAATTTCTTCTTTTGGCTTGTAGGACACCACAATTCACATTTGGTGACCCATCTCTCTACTCTCTTCTTAAACTATGTTACGGCTTTTGGTCCTCCTCTTTTCTCACTTTCTATACATATCCTGGGCAATCTTATCCATTTCTACTCTTTTTAACAGTCTGGACTCTCTGAGTGCTAGAGCAATATATTCCTACCTAACAGATATTTTTCTGACTTAAGACCTTTTGGAAACAAGGTGGAAAAATAAATACACAAACAGATTGGCCATTTTCAACAAGCAACAAAATTCAATAAGTCCCAAACTCTATCCTTCTCCCCTACATTCCCTCTCACCATTTTGCTCCTCTATGTTCTCTTTGTAGTTCAATGCCACCTATGAAAAAATTCTAAGACTCATCCTATACATTACCTTGTCCAGCATCTGACATGTTCAACCAGTTACCAACTCCCTACAATGAGGTTTAGAAAGTCTCTTCATCTGCACCATCATTGTTGTAGTGCAGGCCCATAGATCTTTTACTATAAAGTATAACAATACCATTCTAAATGGATGTCACCTTCCCAATCTATCTTCCGTAACCAGACGAAACTTACCAGAAGGTAAATCAGATCTTGCTATTTCTCTATTTATAAATCTTAGTTGTTCCCCAGGTTCTCTGGGATGAGAAAACAGCTGTATATAGAACCCTTCATTTGCTGTCTTCTGCCCACTTTCCTGGCCTTATCTCCAGCCTCTACACACTGCAGCCCTGTGCTCCAGCCACACTGAGGTTCGTGGGAATCCCCAAACATACCATGCTCTTTCCTCTGCATGGAGTTCTTATTACCCTTTCCTGTGCCAGGCCAGGACTAATTCTTACAAAGTTTATAAGCCAAGCATCCATCTTGAATGCTACAGGAACATTCGCAACCTACCTCCGTTGAAATGCTTTTTACACTCAAGGACAACTGTATATAGCCCTTGGATATAAAGGGATAACGTCAAGCTCGTTCACTGACATTGTTTACTCTGGGATTTTGCAACAAAAACATGTTCGATAAATGTGTGCTGAACTGCAGGTCATTTCTCTGCAGGAGAAAAAAATGTTAGGGTCTATTGGAGTTGGACCCGGGTACAAAGAGTCATCAAACCCAGCACGTGAAGCGCCAGCCCTGACCCCTAGGTGGCGCATGTGCGGCTGCCGCCGGGACACCACCCTCTCGCGGAGGCGGGGGGCTTGTGACCCCGGAGCCGGTTCTGGACGACCTCGCAGTTCCGCGTCCTGAGGGGCGGGTTTGGCGGGCACCACCCTCGAGGGGCTGAACCCGCGGGGGCGGAGGCGAAGATCCCAAGGTACCTGATAAGAACCCCCAGTCCGGGTCAGTTCCGTTAGGACCGTTCGGCCAGTAGCAATGCAGCTGTAGATGATCGTCAGAGCTTGCGGACCAGTGACGGAAAGGCTCCTCTAGACCTAACCGCCCGCGACAACCTCGGGGCGGGGCTTCGGGAGAGGGCGGTGCGTGCGCAGGCGCGAAGAGGGACTGATTGGCAGGGCGAGAGGCGGGGCCGTCTCCGGCCTGGAGACGTGCATTTGACGGGAAGGGGGCGGGGTCTCTGGAGAAACCTGCTTTGGGTGACAGTCTTCTTAAAATCATTTGTTGAGCGCCAGTGTACTTCATAGCGTTTACCTTCTTATGATTCATTCATAATCCAGAGCATGTGAAATGTAGACCTTGATATTAAGTAAAATACAGTCATTAATCCAAGCATTTATTGAACGCCGGCTGTGCGGTAAATGCCTTAGATTCCTGTGTATGCAAATAGGTTGGCCCTGACCCTGACGTTGAGGAGTTCATATTCTAGTAGTGGTTACAAAGGCACATGCGGACAAACGCCAGTCTCAAGTGATACGTGTGTGCTGTCAGGTAAAGATGAACAAAGTTGCAGAAGTTGGATTGGAGAGCTAGCAAAGCTTTCAAAGTCCCTGACTTAGAGGATGGGTTGGCATTCTCTAAGTGGGGAGGAAAGAAAGACAGGCGAGTCTAGGCAGAGGGAATAGCTTCTGTAAAGGCTTGAAAAAAGGCAGGTGGGTTTGGGGGATGAGTGTGGCATCAGTATGGCAGAGAAAATGTGTATGGGAGAGTGGGTAGGAGGGCAGAGTGGAAGGAGTGGTAGCATGACTTTTGTTGTCTTAGACCTTGGGTGCCTTGACAAGAATTTTCTTACATATTTTCATCACCAGGGTATTACGGTAGAGTGGAAAGAGTATGCCTTTGACGTTAGACAAACTTAGATTCAAATATGGGCATTGCCTTGTACTCTATGCGTTTATATAACTTGCCTTGTACTCTATGCGTTTATATAACTTTTTTTTTTTTTTACCTCTGAGCTTTTTATTGGCCTCCTGCTCCCCCAAAGATCCCCTGCTTCTGCTGGCTTAATGTCTTAGATATTAACGCTTTGGTGTCATTGGTCTCAGACACCACTTTGCCATCCACTATCTGGTGGGTGGTGGTCTTTTGCATGGTTTGCATGGGGTTGCACTACCCAGGGCATCACCAAGATCGAAGTCCTCACCATCTTCCAGCAGGTGGCGGTAGGTGGTGATCTCAGCCTCCAGCTTGACTTTGATGTGCAGCAGGGCCTCATAATCCTGGGCCTGGCACTGTCCCTCTGCTCGTGTCTGTGCCAGCTCTGACTCCAGGTGCAGCAGGATCCCGTTGAGCTGCTCCATCTGCAGGTGTAGTAGGCCTCCACCTCCCTCAGACTATTCTCCAAGTTGGCCTTCAGATTACTCATGGAGCCCAGGTCGCTCTCCAAGGACTGGACTCATGTCAGCAGCTCCAAGCTTGGCGGACTGTGTGGTGAGCACTGTGGTGCTCTCCTCAATCTGCTGAGACCAGTACTTGTCCAGTTCCTCTTGGTTCTTCCGAGCCAGCTAGTCATATTGGGCCTGGGTGTCTGCCATGATCTTGGCGAGGTTCTGAGATTTGGGAACATCTACCTCCACGGCCAACCCAGAGCTGGCAATCTGGGCTTGTAGGCCTTTTACTTCCTCTTCGTGGTGAGCAGCTCCTCCTTGAGAGCCTCAATCTCTGTCTCCAGCTGCAGCTGAGTGACATTGGTGTCATCAGTGACCTTGCAGAGCCCATGGATGTCACTTTCCACCAACTAGAGCATGGCCAGCTCTGTCTCATCCTTGACCCCAAAGTCATCAGCAGCAAGACGGGCATTGCCGATCTGCAGAACGATGCAGGCATTGTCCACAGTATTTGCGAAGATCTGGGTCCTCGATGTCTTGAAGTAATGGCTCCAGTCTCTGACCCAGGGTCCTTTCTTCTCCAGGTGGTTCCGGATTTTGCTCTTCAGCTTCTGGTTCTTGGTCTCCAGCCTCCTTACTCTGTCCAGATAGGAGGCCAGGTGGTCGTTCAGGCTTTGCATGGTCTCCTCGTTCTGGATGCCTCCCATTCCTGCCAGACCCCTGGCTATCTTTGTGGCTAGGACCCTGGACCCCATTCTGCCTCAGGAGCTGGTGGAAGATCTGGGAACCAGAGCCCCCGGCACCTATATAGACATTGGTTATGTTGCTGACTAGCTGGGCACTGTCGCTGGGCTCCTGGATGGAGCCCAAGGACGGGTAGTTGGCGGAGAAGGTGGAGCCAGTGGTGAAGCTCATGCTGTCGGGGGAGGAGAGTGAGGGGATAGGACTCAGGCTTTGCTGACAACAGCGTTTATGTAACAATCTTTCTGAGAGCCAGTTTTCTAATTTATAAAATGAGGGTAACTGTCAAATTTAAATGAAGTAATTATGCAAAAATATTAGTAGACAATAGTTATGCAATTGCAATCGTTTGTGATAAGTACACATATTATTTTCTTGCTACCAATGGTGTAACCTTTTTTTTTTTTTTTTTTTTTTTTAGACAGGGTCCTACTCTGTTGCCCAAGCTGGAGTGCAGTGGCATGATCCCATCTTCCTGCCAGACTCAAGTGATCCTCCCATCTCAGCTCCTTCACCCAGTAGCTGGGACTACAGGCGTGTGCCACCATGCCCCGCTAATTTTTATATTTTTTGTAGAGACAGGGTTTTGCCATGTTGCCTAGGCTGGTCCCAAACTCCTGGGCCCAAGTGATGTGCCCACCTCAGCATTGCAAGGTTATGGGATTACAGGCGTGAGCCATTGTGCCTGACCTTAGTTTTGTTCTTAGTATTTCGTACCATTTGAACCTATAACTTACATAGTTGTGAAATTGGTTATATCTTTATGCTATGAAATCAAATGCTCATATCAGTGAAAATGTCATTTTTTTAAAATTGCATTTTAGGTTTTGGGGTACATGTGAAGAAATGCAAGATTGTTGCATGGGTAAATACATGGCAGTGTGATTTGCTGCCTTCCTCCCCATCAGCTATTTCTGGCATTTCTCCCCATGCTCTCTCTCCCTAACTCCCCAACCCCGCTGTCCCTCCCCTATTTCCCCCCAACAGACCCCAGTGTGTGATGTTCCCCTCCCTGTGTCCATGTGTTCTCGTTGTTCAACACCCACCTATGAGTGAGAACATGCGGTGTTTGATTTTCTGTTCTTGTATCAGTTTGCTGAGAATGATGGTTTCCAGGTTCATCCATGTCCCTACAAAGGACATGAACTCATCGTTTTTGATGGCTGCATAGTATTCCATGGTATATATGTGCCACATGTTCCCTGTCCAGTCTGTCATCGATGGGCATTTGGGTTGGTTCCAGGTCTTTGCTGTTGTAAGCAGTGCTGCAATGAACACTTATGTGCATGTGTCCTTATAGTAGAACAATTTATAATCCTTTGGATATATACCCAGTAATGGGATTGCTTGGTCAAATGGAATTTCTGTTTCTAGGTCCTTGAGGAATCGCCACACTGTCTTCCACAATGGTTGAACTAATTTGC